>NC_140232.1:2803881-2931381 GCF_951802725.1 Rutilus rutilus
GCCCCCTTTATTCTGCATATTAATTATTTAAATATTGTGACGTGTTCCCGGAAGAAACTCAAGACTACAGTGGAGGCGTTTCAGGAGTTCAGAAACACTGACACTGATATAGAGAAGAACTGGAGCTTCTTCATGATCAAACAGCAACATCACACACTAAACACAGATGGAGGAAAGCATCACAGGTCCTCTTTAAGAATAGTAATATGGCATTTTCTGAGGTATTGACCGAACACTAAACACATGTTAAAGCTGAAATATGAGAGCATTACCAGGAAAGCACAGAGCATGTAGAAGCTGATGAAGTAGAGGATGGCGAAGGAGCTGCCGCAGGTTTTCTCTTCTCCAGGGTTATAGTCGGACTCAGAGTCACACTGTTTCCCAGGCAAACACGCCAACATGATCTGCTGCCACGCTTCACCCGTCGCACACCTGACACACACACACACACACACACATGGGGAAACACAATCACACAAACACATTACTTTTAACACACTTATTTTACACTGCTTTGATAATGAGTGTACAGATTTTGTCATGCCAGTAAGACTCACTTAATCGCAATTCAATGGAAGTCAAACGTGTATACACACACACACACACACACACACACACACACACACACACACACACACACACACACACACACACACACACACACTCACACACACACACACACACACACACACACACACACACACACACACACACACACACACACACAGACACACAGACACACACAGACACGCAGACACACACTCACACACACACACACACACACACACGCACACCTGAACAGCAGGAGCACAGCTTGTGGAAAGGTCTGGAAATTATTGTTGCGATTAATGCTGGTTCCGTCCACCATAGCGACCTTCCCGAACACCTAATAATGAGTAAAACAGTCTCATTATCATAATTCATAATTCACAAGAGTATTATACACCAGCGGATGAGTTACCTGCATCCCAATGACAGCATAGATGAAGAAGAGCATGGCGATGAGCAGAGCCACGTACGGAAGAGCCTGACACACAGAGGAGGAATATGAACATGAACCGAATATCGCTCAATAAACGATACACTAACAGTGCTGCTAATTACAACATTACAGTTTCATTTATGTGTTTTCAAATCTGCTTCACATGGACTAGTTAGCTAACTATTAGTCTCAGATGTGAGTTACAGTTGTTATCAGCAGACAGAAGACGTGAGCTTAAGTAAGTGTGTTTCTCTTCTTTTGAAGTTTATTTGGTTCAGTGTTTTCTGTTTTCTCTTCCTGTGATTGGTTCCTGTTTCTATTAGCTTCCATGGTTTCTGATGGTGTTATCTATGCCTAGACGTTTCGTTGTTCTTAAGTCGACACCATTGCTGAGTATTTCCTCCTTAAAACTGCAGTGAACCAAAGACAGTCTCAAAAACACGCTTTGAAATCGCTGGTGTTTCTGACGTCACAAACTACCTTGTAACCAATCAGATCAACGTGTGATCGTCAACCAGTGGATCTCTGAGCTGAGTGAGTGAGTGGAGGCGGGGCTCATTTGCATATTCATAGAATTGCGCTTACTAAATGAGGCAAGGGTGTCGAGTTACATTCAAGATATTTTAAGGCATTACGATTTTTTTAAAATATCAGATTATGTGAATGTATTCTAGTAGACCACACAAACAAAATTACGAACCTGTAAATGAGCATAAAAGGACATGCTTTTTTGGAGGTGGTAAATACAGTTTTTTTCGATTGCTAAACGACAGTGGGCACAACTGGAGTCACATGTGCAAAACTCTAACTACAGTCTGCACAGCAGCAGCTCATGTGGACCAAACTCTAGTTCGTTCTTCATTGCTTGAACACAGTTTTCAAAACTCTACACACTTATCCCATGACTTTAACCACAACCTGCACAACACTGTGGATTTACAGCACTTTGTTCAAATGCTAACACACTGCTGTCAAAACTGTGAACCACACATTCAAAACAGAATAGATTTCAGCCTTGTGCCTTTCAAACACTGCTGATTGCAATTTCAGCTGAAAGGCTAAGCAGGTGTCTTGTTTTAGACTTGTTAGTGAACACACACACACACACACACACATATATATATATATATATATATATATATATATATAGGTAGAGCTCAGAAAGACTAAATTTGGAAATGGAAGACGGGTTTTGATGGGAACTGATGTTGATGAAAGCCTGTGGCCTGATGCTAGAGAGAGGCAGGATTAGCCCCTCAATTATTTGTTCGAATTACAGTATGTACTATTAGTTTCTACCTTTTTTTTCTCATTACTGTAATTCCGTAAATTACTACAGACTATTGAAGCAAACTGCTAATTTTCATTTACCTTAAAGAATTGTTATGTTCTAAAAATTTAAATAAATCATGTGAAAGAATGTCACTCTTTTCTTTGAAGAAAATATAACTTTGTATGAAGTCACTGAAATTGTTCAAACTGTAAAGATGAAAAGTTTGTATTTTATGTATTGGTGTTTGATGCTAGTGTTTTTACTCCCAGTGTGTTCTGAGTGACAGTGTGTGTTATCTCAGTGAGGGTTGTGTATAGTGTTTGGCTGTGTGTTAGTGTTAAGAGTTGTGTTGCTCTGAGTGAGTTTTGCAGGTGATGTGAACTGTTTAGCTCAGGTGACTGTTGGTAGTGCAGACTGTAGTTAGAGTTTTGCACATGTAGCTCCAGTTGTGCTCACTGTTGTTTAGCAATCGGAAAAAACTGTAATAGAGCAAATACCAGTAAATTGACAACCGCAAAACTTAGTAAGTCACATTGAGTGATTGAGTTATTAAAATAGTCTCCTCCCATAGATGTTGTGTCTGAAAGGGAAACTCCTACAAATGCACATGCAATAAGGTCAGCCGACTGTCTTTCGTAAATCCTGTCGTTTTTTAACGCCAAAAGAGAGCGCAAGCTGTTAGTGAATTTTGCATCTCACGTTAATGTGATTTAAGGATGTTTAAATTAGGGATGCACCGATACCGATACCAGTACTCGAGTGTCGGTCTGATACTGTGCTCATGTACTCGTACTCGTAAAATACAATCACACCTGATACCACTTTAAGGGGCCGTTCACATATTGCGTCTAAAAACGCATGGAAAGCGCGGCCGCACCGCTCCTTCTTTCCACAAGTGCTTGCGCTCCCGTGGCATCTGCCGTTGCTATAATGCAACCATGAACATAGGCGCGCCTGGAAAAACGAGCACACCTACATTTGAAATAACGAATTTGCACGTGCAAATGTGAACGGCCCCATTTGCAACGTGACATTAACCTAACCTCTCGTCAGTTGAGCAGGCAGGAGGAGGAGGAGTAATGTCAGCCGTTTGGAGATATTTTAAGACAAGCGATGATGATTTAAAGGTTGCATAAGCATGCCGTCAAAAAAACGTGTCTCTGTAGGCAGCCTAGGCTCTGAGATCTGCACACTAAAACAATTGGTTTCACCAACCACTCAAAACCAAAACAAATAGTGTTCCAACCAATCACCGACAGCTGTGCACGAGCACAAAACCTCACAACACCCTCCCCTGTCGGTGATTGGTTGGAACACTATTTGTTTTGGTTTTGAGTGGTTGGTGAAACCAATTGTTTTTGTGTGCAGATCTCAGAGGCTGCCTACAGAGACTTTTTGATGGCCTGCTTATGGGGGGGGGGGGGGGGGGGGGGGCAGATAGCGGATCGTTAGGAAAGATTAGATGAATGTGATCATTTATTTTTGGGCCTTTTTTGGGCCTGAAATCGCTGATACAACCTTTAAGGAGAGCAGACTGCAAACTACACTCTGCTAAATTGTCAAGAGGAGAGGTAGAAATAGCTCCTTTAACACAATCAATTTGAGTATACAAGTTGTATAGGCCTGTTTACTTTGTTACAATCAGAAAGTGAAAAATAAAACATTGTTAGAAGAACTGTAATGGTCTTATTAAGTACTCATATTGGTACTTGGTATCGGCAAGCACTCAAATGTAAGCACTTGTACTTGGTCGGAAAAAAGTGGTGTCGGTGCATCCCTGGTTTAAAATTTGTACTGGGAAACAAGAGAACATCATTTGTTGCAGTGCAGTGTACCTGAAAGGACTTGATGAAGGTCCACAAGAGCGTGCGAATGCCCTCTCCTCTGCTCAACAACTTCACCAAGCGCATGACACGAAACAGACGGAAGAACGTGATGGAGATCCTTGCGCTGTCCTCCGTGTTCTGAGAAAAACACCTCAAGTTAATGAGATATAATGTGCTTCCACTCTTTACTTCAATGTGTCTCGGTCACACGTCGCACAGTGAGTGTGAACAGGACCGTGATATTGAGTGTTCTGCCTCATTCACTGGTGAGTTTCATGCAGAGTTTATTCATGCACTGCAGGCTTCGCATTCTCAAACAGCAAACGCTTCAAGGCCCCATACACATGACAAAGATCTTGTCAAGACAACACACAGGGCATCTTACCCCTGACTATACTGCAGCTCCTGTGTGCTTCAACAGATAAAAGGGCTCGTATTAAATCTCACATTCAGATAGGTTCTTCTGAACACAGCAAACTCATGCCTGAATTATTGAGCTTTCGCATGAAGTACATCATGTACAGTTCTGTCATGACAACTCTCTAAATGTGTTTGGCATGGTGATGATATGTCAATGTTGTATGTTTGGTCTTGGTGGAATAGATCTGCTATTGATCTGCTGCTGTTATTGGTTATTGCTGCTGCTGAAGAGCAAGTACAGGACTCGCTACTGCCCATAAATGCATGACACGCTGTTGTGAGCAAGATTCTGTTGTTGTACAATACACTGTCAGAAATAGGGGTACAGTAGGAGTCCATTTCTGTCCCCCAAGGTACAATCTACACTAACGTACCCCATAGGCCTTATTATTGGACCTCAAGGTACATATATCCCCCATATACACAAAAGAAATATATTTTCTGGATATGTTTTGGAATATATGCACATATTTGAAATTGGCCCAATAAATATATTTCATACTTATATTTCATATATTTTTGTTATATTTCAGAATATATTTCAATGTATTTTTTTCTGTACGGGTCCCCAAAAGTGTCAAAAATATATGTGGCATATATTCCAAATACATTGAAATATATTCTGAAATATAACAAAAATATATGAAATATAAGTATGAAATATATTTATTGGGCCAATTTCAAATATGTGCATATATTCCAAAACATATCCAGAAAATATATTTCAAATACAATTCTTTTGTGTATGGGATGTACCTTTTTGAGGGTCAAAAAGCATTCAAATGTACATATATGTACCATTTCTTTTAAAGGTTAAGGTACAGCCCCAGTGACAAGCCATTGTAGCCCTAAAGGTACAATTATGTACTTTATTTTCTGAGAGTGTAGCATACATGAATTACCCATAGCAGATCTATACAGGTGGAGCTGGGGAAGGAGGAGGGTTTCTGAAAGTGCTGCAACTGCTACAGCAAATGCTGACCAAGTATTCGAAGGTTGAGCAGCGAGCTCATTGGCTACTGATACAGCAGGAACCAATCAGCTGTGCCCTAAAGAAAATCACGTGATTGCAAGCAGATTGAGGACCTATCAGCCTGCGTCATCTAGAGTTTCATGACAGAACTTTGTATTCTGCCCTCGGTGGGAATACTCACAGTTTAAACGCATAAAAACACTGTAAAAAATGAATGATTAATAAGTCATGGCAACATATGTTTTTCCATTACTTTAACTGAATGAGTTCAAATGAGTTGAAATGACTTGTACAGCCAATCGTTTGCACACTAAACAGCTCAAATAATGTGACTACATCCTTATATCAGTAGTAAGATGGGAAACACCTTTAATATGTGAACAGAAACAGACAGAGAAGAGAGAACACAGAGCTGGGCCTGGATCACATATTTACTTACATTGACCTCTGTGATCGCAATGTCAACGATGCTACCAACAACAATTAAGGCATCAAACGTGTTCCATGCATCGGCAAAATAGTGCTGCGGACACCCAGCGACACAGAGAGATGCGAGAGGAAAAGAGATGGATTGACAAAGGAACAGAAAAGAGGGAAGAAAAAGACAGAAGAAAAATCACAGTTTTGATGTTGCAGCCGCACACAGAAAGAGCAACACACTGTTTCTGAGTCTCAATCTGCTCCCTACCTCCCTATAATGGCAATCAGAGCATAGTGAACACTCATTCAAGGGACTTGAGCCCAACAAAGTTTCATTTATCACACATCTTTATTGTACAGCAACTGTTAAAAGTCATGAAATGCCATATGTCTTCGTCCTCCACTTCTAAATAAGACATGATGACATTTCCAGTATGTGATTGTATTGAGAAACCAATGCTTGCTGGTCATTGTGTGAGATTTTTGGAGATGACCAGTGCATTGAAACTAGGGAGCGGATTGAGACACATCCTACCACAACAACATCAGCTAGGCATTCTGGGTATTTATTTATAACAGTTTATTTGATTTTCATAATAATGTTTATGTCACATTTCACCCTAAAATCAAAAGAAAACTACAGTATACTATGCATTAAAGGTATAGCGGAGGATTTTTTACTTCCGGGTGGATCACCTATACTATTGGTCCTCCTAATTGTCAATCATTCTGGTGAATCAATCAAACTTATTCAAAAAGTGGAGAGGGCGGGTCTTATCTAAAATTCGGAAAGATCCTCCACTATACCTTTAAGAAAATGAAAACCTTTTCCATTGTGACATTCGCACGACCTACTGTAATGTGTTCAGACGCTTCACCTTTTGGACTTTTTTGTGATTCTCAATTTTTTCATTCATGAAACATGAGCAGAACTCATATCAGAACAAGTATAAATCATGAATAAAGCAATTCTTGAGTAAATTATCACATTCATGAGCTTTGTAAATGTTATGATCACTTAAACTAAACGGTGCATACTTTGATGATTTATACTGTCTTCTTTTATAAGCCATTAAAATACAAATCATTTTAAATTTCATCACAAAACATCGTTAAATAGAAAAAGGCGCAAGTCTCTTTATTTTACATTATTTATTAGTGAGCACAAATATTCATCGGCATAATAACAATTTGATATCTTCTTATCTGACATATTTTGTTATTATTTTGTTATGGCTTAAATTGTGTAATCATAAATAAGACTTCTTAAAGCATGCTCTGTGTCAGACACATCTATTAACACAGCACACTGAAGGACACACTGTACACAAACGCCAGCTAGCAGAAGTGAGGGTCAGACAGGCGAGAGGAAAGACGGGCAGTCTACCTGACTCAGAACGATGTCTACTACGCTGCCAATCACCACCAGTGCATCAAACCCATTCCAGGGGTCCACACAATAACCCTAATCAGACACACACCAGCGGGGGGGACAGGAGAGCAGAAGGGTTAAACATCACGGGACAGGGGCACGAGCTTTACACCGACACTACAGAAACACATACCTTCGGCTGGAAGGCTACCAGTTTGAGAATCATTTCAACTGCGAAGACCCCCGTGAACACCATGTTCAAAATGTCCATCCCATAATTGAAAAGACGTGACTGGCCGTGATGCTGAGTATAATACATAGAGAATTCAAAATGAACATCATTTTATGTGGATTACAATTCTTCAAACTAAGTCAGACAATATACATCTATTCCTTAAGTGGAAAAAACCAACCTTGCTCTACTATTAGTAGCTTTGTTTCCATTCAGCTGTTTTAATTGCAAATTTGTGATATATTCTGTATATATATGTGCTCAATTGATGCAGATGATTTTTTAAATCCGAGATAAGTAGACATGAGCATACAGTTGTGGTCAGAATTATTGGCAATGTTTCATAAATGAAACATTTATTTTTTACAGCCAATTTTGATCATATTTACCAGGGGTGCCATTAATTCTGACCACAACTGTAAACTACGATGGAAACCCATTAAGAAAATCCCTCAATGCACGCCAAAAAACTTTGACCTTGCCTCAGCAGAGGATGTGATTGGATAACTGGACTAACCAGCGGACCAATCGCATCACAGCATCTCAAATGTTGTTAAACTACCCCATTTATGCTATTTTAAAGGTTCCTAATTTTGTTTTGGAGGTTTCCTACAACAGGTTAACATTTAACTTTAAATTTCTCATAATATTCATTGCAGCATCAGCTCTTTTCTCTCTGTGTCTGAAACAGTTCAATCAAGGATTCAGTCTCTCTAAGCCCCGCCTCTCTGAGAGCTGCTCTGCTCTGATTGGTCAGAAAGCAAACGCTTATTATCATATCTGAGTCTCAGCTCTTGACACACAGTGATACGAACAGTAACGATGGCGTGGGTTTTACCGTATCAATCTCAGAAAACAGCGTCTTCTCGACACGAACAACATGAACCAAACTCTTCCAGTCTCAAATAAACTACAGTGTTTGAGGGCGGGGCAAAGAGATGCTGTTCAGCCAATCAAGACCAGAGGCTGGCATTATGCAAATGTGTTACAAACCTACATACATTGGAATTACTGACGACTCGTTTCAGTTCAGAATCACTGCTTTCTGTTATGGGACAATGGGCCCTATCTTGCACCCAGCGCAATTGACTTTGTACACCGACGCATGTATCATTCCTATTTTGCACCCGACACACAGCGGACTTTTCCCTCCACAGACGCACGTCTGTAAATTAGGGAATGAACTTGTGCTCCTGGTGCGGGTCAGCGAGAAGAGGAGGCGTGTTCCGGCGCAAACGTTCCCTGGTGCTATTTTGCAGTTTCAGAAAACAATTCCACCACTGACCAGGAAAAACCTCGTCTAAAGTCAGTGGCGCGTTATTCAGATGCTATTTTAAGGGCGCATGCTTGGCCATAATGTAGCGTGTGCACAGCGCACATACACTTAGCTTCTCTCATCTACACACAGACACAGCAGTTCACATTTTTGCAAACCATACATAATTACAAGGAAAAATATTCCACACGAGGGAAATCATTGTTGTGTCCATGAAGATGTGAAAAATAAGCATAAATCTAGATTATCTAAAGCACATTTACCCAAATAATTATACGCCTGTTTAACCAAAGCTAATTTGTGTGTGTTTCTCCATCCCCATACAATGTCACTTCTCTGTGTTTTACGGCCCTGACGAGAACGTCGGTCTCCTCGGCTGTCTCACACATGAATTATGTTGAATATCTGTCAGCTGTTAAATTTAACTACACAATTAGATAATACCAGTTTAGCTCAACCAATTACCAAGCAATGCTTCATTTTGTTCAGTCTGTGTGTAAAAAGAGCATTAGCAATTAAAGAAAAAAAAAAAAACACCAGCAAAACATGATCAGGTCAAAGTGTCAGAATCATTTTTGGTCCCAAATTTGTATATATTTTACTGGTAGTAGTCACTGTATGAAGAATTTTTGGGGTCACAGTTTACTTTATTTTGCTCTCCTCACTTACGTAAATGAACTATAGTGTCCTGCACACACTAGTAAAAAAATATAAAAAAATTATATCTGGTGTCTGAATACATTTTGGTCTGACTGTATCTGCACTTTGATCTGTGAAACTTTGCAGACCTTTAACATTCACAAACAGATTTATTGCACACTACATGAAAGGGAATATCCCCCCAAAAAACTTAATTGGGGCTTTAATGTTTTTAGATCTTTGTTTTATGACTGACAAGGTGTGTTTGTTGGGTGAAACCTATGTTGTGGAAAAATTGGTTGATTTAAGACGTGTGAATGTTTTTTGTGCACTCTGGATGTGAAATTACAGCTGTGTGAAGCTGAAAGTTGGTAAAGAGAACCATGTGAAGTAGGGGTGTAACGGTACAGATATTCGTATTGAATCGTTCGGTACGAGGCTTTTGGTTCGGTGTTCGGTACGCATTTTCAAACCGAATGGTTCGTTGGACCATTTTCCCTGCCGACCAAAATTTTGTTATTTCAATTGTAGGCGGGTCGCGCGTGGCAAGCGCGCTCATAATGTAAGAGGCGCCGGCGCGACCACAATATTGTCCAACATCAAATGGCAAACGTAATGCAAGCGGAACGAAACTGCTCGTTATTGTGTGGTTGAAGGACCGTTTATCAGTTTGGACCAGTGCAGCGCGAGCCGATCGTGATCATGCGACACTGTTACTACACAGCGCTAAGAGATCCAGTAAAGAAAGCATTTGAATTCGCCACAGAAGTAATAACATCGCTGCAAGATCTAGTGAGAAACATTCTCATTTCTCCGTTATTAACGGATCAAACAGCGCTGACGTGGGAACCAGGAAGAAACATTGTGCCATGCATGAACTATCCAGTGTCCACAGATCTGCAACATTCATTATGGCTTTACTGTAGTAACACTAATTGCAACAATGGAAGTTTGGCAGTAACATTACGTCGGTTTTATTTTGACATTATGAATAAAATTGCTGCCCTCAAATGTTAATCTGAACTAAAATAGACCTTTGTTTATAACTAGTACAATATTAGGCTACATTTCATTTTTTCCAAGGAGCTGTTTTGTTTTATATGCTCCTAAGAAGAGTCAATTATAGCTCCATCATTGCTCTAAGTAAAAAAAAAAAAAAAAATCATAAAAAAAAAAAAAAATCTCTGGCATTTCTTTCTTTTTGCTGTATCGAAAACGTACCGAACCGTGACACAAGTGTATCGTATTGAACCGAACCGTGAATTTTGTGAACCGTTACACCCCTAATGTGAAGAGTTAAAAACGTCCTAGGTAACACTGTATAATAACTGCACGTTATTAATCATTAGTTAAGCATTAGTAAACAGTTAATTCATCATTCATCATGATCTTATGAACCACTGACAACTCCTAAAGAACTGGCTTGTAAATAATGCAATACTTCATTTAGAAATTATAAATTGATCACTAATAAAGTATGAAAATACAATGATTAAACACATTATAGATATGCTTTTAAATCAAGAACAAAGCATTTGTAGCTGTATTTATAAACTGCTTATTAATGTCTATTAATGCTTTATAAATGATGAATTAACTGTTTACTAATGCTTAACTAATGATTAATAGCGTGCAGTTATAATAAAGTGTTACCAAGTCCTACAGTGTCCAGTGTAAAACACTGTAATGTGGTGATGGAGCTCTGTCCACACTCTCTGATGAGGTTTGTGTCTCAGTGCTGATGTTGCTCTCACCTGAACCGCCAGACACAGCGTGTTGAGGACGATGAGCACGAACATGACGTACTCGAAGCCGGTGGAGTTCACCACATACCAGAACTTGTACTGGTAGGGGTTTTTGGGGATGTATCTCCTCAGCGGACGGGCTTTCAGAGCGTACTCCACACACTGCCGCTGTCAACACACACACAGTCAGACTCGTCTTTCATTCAGATCCACACTGGACAGGGTTGCCAGGTCTGCGAAACAAAACTAGCCCAATGACACTGTCCCAAATATCAAAACTCATAATGTGCCACTGCCATATTTTACACTCACTGTATGACTTGAAAATCACTTTATAGTGGTAATCATCAACACAGTCTGTTCTCATAGAGGAACTCGCTTTCCAATGTTGGATCATTGTTCAAATGTAAAATGGGTAAAATATCTCAATACAAGCATTTTAGTTCAATAAAACGGTAACACTTTACAATAAGGTTCATTAGTTAACATTGGTTAATGTATTAACTTACATGAACTAACCATGAGGAATACATTTGTTACTGTATTTGTTAATGTTAGTTATTAAAAATATGTTAGTTATTCATGTTAGTTCACAAGGCATTAACTAATGTTAACAAGATTTTAATAAAGTGTTAGTAAATGTTGACATTAACAAAGTTGTATGTTCATTATTAGTTAACGCTAACTAACGTAGTTAACTAATGTTAACTAACGAACCTTATTGTTAAGTGTTACCAATAAACCTTTAACCCGCAGGGATTCTAGCCCAGTTCTGCGGGAAAAGCCCAGACTTGGCAACCCTGACAGTGGATCACGATATATAATAATATCTGAGGACTGTCAGACCTGGTTCTTGTCCAGCTCACAGTTCTTGTATTCTTTCTCGCCCTGTTCCTGAAACGTGACGATGACAAAACCCACAAAGATGTTCATCATGAAGAAGGCGATGATGATGATGTAGATGATGAAGAAGATGGAGATCTCCACACGGTAGTTGTAAATCGGGCCGATGTTCTCCTTGCTGGAGTCGATGGCCTTGTACAGCAGGCTGAAGGAGAGAGGACACACACGAGGGACCAGCACACTTTATTATCAGCAGGTGTGTGTGTGTGTGTGTGTGTTTGGTTTATATTACATTGTGGGAACCAAATGTCCCCACAAGGATAGTAAAACCTGAGGTCACCTCCATTGTGGGGACCAGCCAGCGGTCCCCACGAGGGAAATGGGTAAATAAACATACTAAATTATATATTTTTTTAAATGTAAAAATGCAGAAAGTGTTCTGTGATGGGTAGGTTTAGGGGTAGGGTTAGTGTGTGTGTGTGTGTGTGTGTGTGTGTGTGTGTGTGTGTGTGTGATGGGTAGGTTTAGGGGTAGGGTTAGTGTAAGGGGACAGAATATACAGTTTGTACAGTAAAAAAACCATTAAGTCTATGGAGAGTCCCCACAAAGATAGTGAACCAGACGTGTGTGTGTGTGTGTGTGTGTGTGTGTGTGTGTGTGTGTGTGCTGGTCTTACGCTGGCCAGCCTTCAAACGTTGAGACAGTGAAGAGAGCCATCATAGCCATCAGAACATTATCAAAGTTAAAGTCGCTGTTGAACCAGATCCGCTCACGCATCTGTGGCAGAGCCGTCTCACCGATACTGTACACGATATATGTTCCTCTGGAAACACAGAAACATGCTGGATCTGATTAACACACACACACTCTTACACTCACAAATACACACACACATGCTCACTCACACACACACACTCAGACACTCACAAATACACACACACATACTCACACACACACTCACACACACACACACACACATACACAAAAGACTCACTCACACACACACACACACTCACACACACACACATACACAAAAGACTCACTCACACTCACTCACTCACTCACTCACTCACTCACTCACTCACTCACTCACTCACACACACACTCACACACACACTCTCACACTCACACACACACACACACACTCACCTGCATTCCTCTGGAGTTGACTTCGCATCGTCACTGCAGCGGTAGAACTTCCCCTGAGGACAAACATTTTCATCACACAACAGAAAACTGCTTGTTAAAGGAGTTTGTTAAATATGAAATCTTTCTTTAATGTGAAAGTATTTGCTGGAGCACCTTGAACAACTGCACACCGATGCAGGCGAACATGAACTGAAGAAGTGTGGTGACGATCATGATGTTCCCGATCGTCCGGATGGCCACAAACACACACTGAACCACATGCTGAGAGAGAGAGAGAGAGAGAGAGAGAGAGAGAGAGAGATAGAGAGAGAGAGAGAGAGAGAGAGAGAGAGAGAGAGAGGGAGAGAGGGGAGGACAGAGAGAGAGAGAGAGAGAGAGAGAGAGAGAGGGGGGAGGACAGAGAGAGAGAGAGAGAGAGAGGGGAGGACAGAGAGAGAGAGAGAGAGAGAGAGAGAGAGAGAGGGGAGGACAGAGAGAGAGAGAGAGAGAGAGAGAGACAGAGAGAAAGAGAGAGAAAGAGAGAGAGAGAGAGAGAGAGAGAGAGAGAGAGAGAGAGAGAGAGAGAGAGAGAGAGAGAGAGAGAGAGAGAGAGAGAGAGAGAGCCATTACACCATAGTCAACATGCCCCCGTCCCATCCACACTGAGACCTGTAGCAGCATCACATTTGAAATGAGCTCATTTTGTGCATAGAATTGTAAAATCTCTCAGTTTGAACTTTTGTTATGATATCTATGTTATATTGTGAGTAAAATATTGGCTCATGTGATTTGAAAGTCTTTTAGTTTTCACTTTATTCAAATTTAAAAAACGTCCAAACTTTCCCGGAATTCTGGTAGTATTTCAGTATATCTTTAGTTGAACTTCAGCACTGTTTCTGGATAACTAAAGTACATTAAGTACAAAATTAGCTCCAATTTAGCAGACTTTATGCAAATTTAGTATACCAACAGTACAATTGCAGGGTATTTATATTAAGTACATAAATATGTAAATGTATTTGTAGTACACTTAGCATAAAATAAATGTATTTCAAGTACATTTTAGTATGTATTTTTCACTACGGCATGCCAGGCAAACAGACAAACAATCACAGCTCTGCAAAGAAACTGTTCATAAAAGATGTGCAGTGTCATCTACACTGGATCTGTGTGAAACAGGGATTGTGCTTATGACATGTACTGTACTACTTATCATAGAAATACATAAATGGTCACAAAATATTGATCTGAGTGGAATTGCTTTTATGATGTGAGAAAAATGAGAGCGCAGAGAGCAACGAGAGCCGTGTAAAAAAAACAATGTACAGTGAAAATTAGAGTAGGACTGCACAATATATCGAAATATCACAAATGTATATATCACGATATGCATATCACAACGGCTTGCAATAACTGCGGTCATGAACTAAAGACAGAGAAGATCACTCGCTGCTCTCGGCTGAATAACTGCTGTAGCTTTAATAAGAATCAGGATATATGGAATTCATACAGTGAAAACTAAGCAGTGTTTTATTTGTACATTTGATTATTCAGTTTGTGTTGTTTAATAACCCTGATGTAGGATAACCTGACCCCTGACCCCTGACCCCCGAGGTTTACACTGATGTTAAAATAACACTTCTCATATACAGTAAAACACTGATGTTCACTGGCAGAAGTTTAGGGATGTTTTCTAGTCACAAAAAGAATGTGAAACGCGTGTATAGGTTATATCATTTTAAATATATTTTTAAGATAATTTAAGTTTATTTTACACACTTTAAGCATTATGATATCGCATATCGCATTATTTAATGAGTTATCGCCCTTCTCTTCACTGTCGTGCAGCGCAGATTTAGAGTTCAGAAAGGTTGTTGTGTCACAGAGATGAACTGACCTTGAGTCCTTTGGCTCTGTTGATGGCTCTCAGAGGTCGAAGCACACGCAGGATCCTCAAGATCTTCACCACCGAAATGGCCGACGATCTGCAGACGAAACACGAGCGCATGCAGTGACTGACTTCAAACATGCGGATGAAATAACCGTGACGTGAACCTACTGTATCCCGAAGGAGAGGAGAGACACTCCGACCACCAGCAGATCCAGCAAGTTAAAGTAGTTTCTGCAGAACGCTCCTTTATGAAGGAAAGCCCCGAACGCCGTCATCTGATGAACACAACACACACTAGTGGACTAAACCAGCAATTCTGACAACACTTCATTGGTCACACTTTACAATAAGGTTCATTTTTAACATTAGTTGATGTATTAACTAACATGAACTAACCATGAGCAATACATTTACTACAGTATTTATTAATCTTTGTTAACGTTAGTTAATAAAAATCCAGCTGTTCATTGTTAGTTCATGTTAGTTCACAGTGCATTAACTAATGTTAACAAGTTTTTAATAAAGTATTAGTAAATGTTGAAATTAACATTAACACAGATGAATAAATGCTGTATACGTGCAGTTCATTATTAGTTAATGCTAACTAATGTAGTTAACTAATGTTAACCTTATTGTGAAGTGTTACCTTTTCATTTTACACATTTATATCAATTGCAATCATGCAGTAAAAGCAAGAGTAAAAATGAAAAATAAGAAATGAACTAGTGAAGCATGATCTGTGTAATCTGGAATAAGTAAGAGGGTTATAATCATGTTGTGTAGAATGCAAATAGAAATAAGACAGGAGTCTTTACCTTCAACAAGATCTCCACGGTGAATATAGCGGTGAAGGCGTAGTCTAAATAACCGAGAACCTGCAACGTGACACACGAGAAACTCAACCAGGAATCCAGCGGACAGAGTCAGTTCAAGTCTATTTGATTTCTACAGCGCCTCTACAATCCTCGCAGTTTCATAGCGTTCATGTCTTTAAGCCTGTTTAAGTTAACAGACAAATGAAGAAATGCCATGTGAAACGTCTTGTGAATTACTGTTTATATGAAACACTATTTCTATAGTCCACTTCAGACATTGTATTGACTATAAGTAACTTTGCACCTACACTACCAGTCAAACGATTATTCATGTTTTTAAAAGAGTCTCTTCTGCTCACTGAGGCTGCATTTATTTGATAAAAAATACAACAAAAACAGTAATATTGTAAAATATTATTACAATGTAAATCATCTCTTCTCTATGTGAATATATAGTAAAGTGTAATTTATTCCTGTGATCAAAGCTGAATGTTCAGCATCATTACTCCAGTCTTCAGTGTCACATGATCCTTCACAAATCACTCTAATATGATGATTTGATGATTAAGAAACATTTCTCAAAGTTAGTAGAATGTCTAAAGTGGACTATCGAAATCTGAAACCTGAAATAATCACTCCGTCAAATGTGATCATGAAGAAAATGAGGTTCATGAATCTATCTGATGCTGCACAACTAGAAAGAAACGTCCATATATTTCTATTATTTGTGTATGTTATCCTATTAAAAAGCAGATGATATGGTGTTTTGTCTGTAGGGATTTTCTTGGCGGTCTTACGATGTTTCGGGCAGAGAAGTTTCGGATGGGGTCCTCGGCTGCCAGCGAGACCGAGCTCAGCATGATGAAGATGAGGATGAGGTTGGTGAAGATCTGATGATTGATGAGCCGATGGCACGCCACACGGATCCTGCGTCACACACCGACAACAGTGTGTGAGAATGAACAATGTGGAAAAGCAAAAGATGTCAAGCTTTCTCCATAAATGTGACTCTGGACTACAAGACCAGTCACATGGGTCAATTTTTTTATTTGAGATTTATTTGTCATCTGAAAGCTGAATAAATAAGCTTTCCATTGATGTGTGGTTTGTTATGATAGGACAAAATTTGGTCGAGATACAACTATTGAACATCTGGAATCTGAGGGTGCAGAAAAATCGAAACATTGAGAAAATCTCCTTTAAAGTTGTTCATTTCTGTTCACGATTGTGCTGCACTCACTCACACAAATACATGTTTTATATATTTACAGTAGGAAATTTACAAAATATATTCATGGAACATGATCTTTACTGAATATCCTAATGATTTTTGGCATAAAAGAAAAATCTATAATTTTGACCCATACAATGTATTGTTGGCTATTGGTTTTGTCATCCAGGTTCACAAATGATGTCAAGCACACGTGCAAAAAATTAATAAATCTCCAGTGTATCATAAACACACCAGATTTGAACAGGTGGAAGTCAAGAATAATTACTTCAGTCTGTTCTTCAGCCTTTGTGAAAAAGAAGTGCTTAATTTTATTGAATGTGCACTAATGTTCTTCAAATATTTTAGACATATTAAAAATATATATTAAAAAAATGCTTGCAGATAATGTGATATTAGTGAAATAAAATGTCACTTATGTATACTTTTAGGGTATAGAGTTCACTTTAACACACTTAAGTACACTTTAAAAAAAAAGTGCACTTTGTAATGACAATTAAAATGGTTCATTTTAAATCACTGTAGTTTTGATGTGTTGACTAACATACTAAAGCACATAATTTTAACTGTAGTGTGTGGATATTACATTAAAAGTAAATATATTTTAGAATCCCCCTGTGGTGAAAGTCAAGTTTTTAAAGTTGTTTATATGTCTATGTGGTGTTTTTAATACGCTTTAAGACAAAGCATGTGTAAGTTCATAAGTCGACACCATTGCTGAGTATTTCCTCCTTAAACTGCAGTGAACCAAAGACAGTCTCAAAAACACGCTTTGAAATCGCTGGTGTTTCTGACGTCACAAACTACCTTGTAACCAATCAGATCAACGTGTGATCGTCAACCAGTGGATCGCTGAGCTGAGTGAGTGAGTGGAGGCGGGGCTCATTTGCATATTCATAGAACCGCGCATACTAAATGAGGCAAGGGTGTCGAGTTACACTCAAGATATTTTAAGACATGGAGATTTTTTTTCAAGGAAAAAACATTTAAATATGTATTTTTGGTGATCAAAGATGAGATTTAAGGGATACAATTATTGACTACAGGGGACTTTAAATGTGCCAATTGCAACTTCATCATTACAAATGTGTAATTACAAATATATTTAAATACATGACATACAAGTATCAAAAGAAATGACATTAAAGTATATTTTAGTTTGCCATAAATGTTTGTCAGCACATTTAGCAGTACACGTTAACCATATTTCAGTCACAATAGAATTATTTAATTGTATGAAAAAGAGCAGCGTGAACATTCTGCTAAACATCAGGCCTTTGATCCACTGAAGAAACAAAGTGTTTTCAATCATAAACAAAGGCACTTAATATAATTATTCTAAAAAAGAAAATCTTCTTCTCTTTCTCTTCTTTTCTGCATTTTCACTTCTGCTATAGATTGTGTACTAATTTAGCTTCCAATAAAGACCTTTCACCTTTCAGCATGACAATGATTCAAAACATCTAAATCAACAAAAGAATGGCTTCAGCACAGAAAGATGAATGTTTTGGAAATGGCCCAACCAGAGCCTAGATCTAAATCTTATAGAAATACACACGAGATGCCCTCGCAATTTAACAGATCTGGAACGTTTTTGCAAAGAAGAGTTCTATTAATATAATATAAATATTCCCAAGTCGAGATGTGCCAAGCTGATAGACTCCTGTCATACAGACCGAGTGCTGTAATAAACACGTATTAGTTCGGGGGGTGTACACTTATGCAGTTAGTTATTCCAAGTCTTTTTTTTTTTATCTTTTTTTTATCTGAAAATTGTTTGGTTTTTAGTGTCATTGCATAGGATATATCAGATATAATTATTATATAGGATATATGATTAATCTTCATTTTTCATTTTTTTACAAAACAGAAACCAGCTGTTTTAACAGGGGTGTGCAGACTTTTTACATCCACTGTATTTTAAACTTGGCATTGTGTACTATGAATATTGTTGGCTTTTATGATAAATCGCTAGTGATGTTGCTCCGTCGCTTTGAATAAAAGTGTCTACTAAACGAATAAATGTAAATGTAAAGGTTTGGAATGAGGGTGAGCAAAAGATGGCAGAATTCCCATTTCTGAGTGAACTATCCCTTTAAAGGGGTGGTTGATTATGATTTGACTTTTCTAACTTTAGTTAGTGTGTAATGTTGCTGTTTGAGCATAAACAACATCTGCAAAGTTACGACGCTCAAAGTTCAGAGCAAAGGGAGATATTTGCTTTTACAGAAATCACTTTTTAAGGACTACAACAAACGGCTTGTAGAAACTACAATGAGCTTCCTCCAGGGTTAGTGACATCACAAACCCCAATATTTACATAAACCCCGCCCCCGGGAACGCGATTTATTGATAATCATGACAGAATATGTTAATCAATGACTAGAAGATAGTTAACTCCACATCAGCTACATAAATTCATTAACTATCCATTCAGAAATGTCCTGTTGCTTCTACATGTTGTCACTTCTAGAGTCTCTCCATCATTGTCCGACTCCGGTTTGAACATAAAAGGCTAAAAGCTTTTGAAAGGTTCAGTGTGTATGTGTGTGAGGTAGACAGAGCTGCTAACACACACACACACACACACACACACACAAGCTCTTGAAGCTCCGCCCCCTGTGCCGGGAGCAGCAGCTCATTTGCATTTAAAGGGACATACACAAAAACTGCGTGTTTTTGCTCACCCTCAAAAAGTGACCATTTTAATGTGCTATAAAAATTTATCTGTGAGGTATTTTGAGCTAAAACTTCACATACACACTCTGGGGACATCAGAGACTTATTTTACATCTTGTGAAAAGAGTCATAATAGGTGGCCTTTAAAGGTTTGTATAAGTGTGTGTGACATACGGGTTGGAGTTGCTCAAGATGAAGAAGGCGCTTCCCTCTGGGATCGGTGGAGTCTTTTCTCTGAGACTCAGCTCTGACGTCCTCTGAGGCCTCGGCCCTGACGGCACCACGGGCTCTTCTTCCTCATCCTCCTCTACACACACACACACACACACAGTGATCATCTGACTCCACTGGAGCTCAAGTGATGAGAGTAAATACTATTAGAGGTTCACCTAAAGAGTCAATCATTTCCTCAGCCTGATCCTGATCGGCCTCCTGATCACCAGACGCCTGCAACAAAAGCACCTCAGTGATAGAGATAATGTCGAAACACAGCAAAAAATGTTTTTCTTACACTGTACTTTTGTCTTGTTTTCCAGTACAAATATCTAAACATTCTTAAAGCTCCACTGAAGTGCCTTGGATCGCGCAGCTTTGTTTGATGCGTTGACCTAATCTCCACTGAAACAGGAAGCTAAGGTGGGATATATTTAATGGCTCCTCCCCCTTTTCAAATAGCCAATAGCGTTTCGTTTACAGACTGCGAGTCGTACTTGACAGCACCAATTCTATAGTGGATTCAATAGTGTTTAGTTTCCCTCACAGACTGACAGCACCATGGAATCCGAGTGGGAATCCGAGTGGGAATCCGAGTGGTGATGAAACGCTGGATTTAATAGTAGAGGTGTGAATAAACATACAGTTGGAAAACGGAATAAAACTTGAGCGTTTGAGCAACTGAACACACACTCAAACCCATATTGGTAGTGAAAAGTCAACGGTCGCTTTGGTCAGGTGGTGTTTATAGCAGAGGGGGCGGAGCTTCAGATTCTAGAGAGCATGTGATTGAACAGAAGATGTGATGAGAAGCGGTGATGTCATAAAAATCCCTGATCCATTTCAGCGGAAGTGAGAGACTGTAAGTTTTGAATCTCCTAAATGTGAATTTTGTCATTGTTTTGGAAGCTTATTCATAACGTTAAGGCTAACATATTCATACTAAAAGCTAAAAAACTTACATTTTGATTTCAGGGGGCCTTTAAATCAAGATACATACAAAAAAAAAGAATAAAAATTAATTAAGTTTATGCTTAAAACAAAAAATATCTGCCAGTGGGGTCAGAAAAATCAACTTAATTCAAAGGGAAAAAAAAAAAAAAAATTCGGACCTCATTGGCAGATATTTTTTCTTGTTTTAAGCATTAACTTACTTTGATACATTTTTCTTCATGCCTTAAGTCATTTTCCTTCTAAAGTAAAAGTATCTTGATTTAAGAAAAAACCTGTATTTGCAGATAACGTAATATTAATCAAATAAAAGGCTACTTAAGAGTTCTGTCACGTTAAAGGATGGTGATGATAAAGAAAGCAGATGGGTATAATTCCAGTTGTTTTATAAACAAAAAACAAAAAAGGTAATACAAATATTAACTCAAAACTCAAGATTAGGAGAAAACGTAACAACGTTGGTAAGACAACAGAGGACACCGAACTACAAACTGTGGAGGGTTTAAATACACAGAATAATGAGGAGTAAAACAAGACACTGGTGGGACTAATCAATCAACAAATGAGTAACCATAGAAACAAACAAGAAATGGGAACAAAGGAAACAAGAACAAAAACAAGGAGTCTAAACTACAAGGTCCATGCAAACAGAACTCAACTGAACATATGAAGATATTTTAAGCATAAATTCACTTCATTTTGATATATTTTTCTGAACAAAATGCCTTAATAACATCTTAATATCACTTATTAAGTCATTGTCCAACTTAATGTATCTTGATTAAAAAAAAGAGATATTTGTAATGGAAAACCAGACCAAACTACTATGTAAGAAAATATTTTTTTGCAGTCAGTCATCTGTTCATTATTACAAAATGATACAAAATGATAATGTTCAGATGACTTATTCCATGTCATGCATATAAATATCACTCACCTTAAAGTTTCCCTCGTCACCATCTCTCTTGAATATGCTCATACTCCTGCACAAAACACAGACGGTGTGTTAGCAGACATTAGTGCTCAGTGTGTGAATGAAACTCTCAGGTCATCAGATGAGTGTTACCTGCTCTTCCTCCTCTTGTTCCTCTTCTCCTCCTCTTTCTGGGCCGAGTTCAGGCTCTCAGCGTCTGCCAGGTTATCCACAGCAATGGCCAAAAACACATTCAGTAAGATGTCTGATCAGATGTGTTAAGAATGTGTTCTCTCTGAGTCGATATTCATAAAACGAGATATCTCAGTACTCGAGGAGTTTCCTTCAAACATCTGTTATGTGTCATTAAAACTGATGTGTCATTGTTCAACTAGCTAGTTAAAAACATGGGAAACACTTTATTTTACAGTGTCCTTGTTACATATCATGTTACATGTACTTACCATAGTAATAACAGTAAATTATGCATAATTACATGCAGTTGACCCTAAACCTAATCCTAATCCTAATCCTAATCCTACCCTAAGCCTATAGTAAGTACATGCTCTAAATTATTATTACTCAGTACTTAAATATATAATTACACTGTAACAATGACACCTTAAAATAAAGTGTAACCAAAACATGTCTTGAAGATTCTCCTGCTGGAGAGAACTGAATGTACAGTAGCAGTCCAAGAAGAAGTCAGATCCCTCTTTATATTACATGTTGCAGGGACGTGCGGTCAGGGTAGGCAGGGTAGGCAGTGCCTCACCAAAGGAAATGTTGACATTACATTTATTAATTCCAAGAGCTTTATTAATTCACCACATTATTAATTGCATTTATTTTATTCCAAATATTAATTTTTGTAACAAAAATTTTCAGGAATACACATAATATACTCATTTTGCCATTGTTTGCTCCTAAAAACCGTTGTTTCATGCAGGAAATTCAAAAGCCATGGCCATTGAGGCAGAGGTTAGCAGTGCCTCTTTGGTCCATAGAACGTAGTTTATGTAGATTTGCGCATGCGCAGTCAGTTCTCATGCTGTCTTGAATGATCAACATTGAGGCAGAGACCGAGCTTGCTTCATGTCACGTGATCTACTCGCTCTCACTCAATCTGCGCGCTTCCCGAATACTAGCATCTAGCGGCGCCCGCGAGTCCGCGACTAGCATTGTCTGTCAAGTGTCAACCTAGTTCGTCGGCTGTGGATATTTGGATATTATGAATATGGATATTTATTACTTAAAAAGATTTTCAACATTGTCCTATGAAGAAAAAAGAGCTGTGGTCACTAACGGGAAACCAACACCTGCCCTACAGGATCTTATCCAACAGAAGGGACAAAAAATAACACGAACCTTTCAAACTGAGTGGTATCAAAAGAAGGACTGGCTGTGTGGCTGCAAACAGACTAACAAACTTTTTTGTTTTCCATGCCTCCTGTTCTCCTCCAGCACCGACAGTGTGTGGGTAAAAGCGGGATATAGTGACCTTAACAATTTACCAAGAGCTCTGCTGAAGCATGAAAAATCTACGGCCCACGTCCACTCCCAGATCGCCTTGAAAACATTCGGCAAAAGTCGTATTGACATGGCCCTGGATGAGCAGCGCAGGCTCCAGATAAGCGTGCACAATTCAAAGGTAAAGGGAAACAGGGAGATATTAAAAAGCCTCATAGATGTTACATGCTACCTTTCCAAACAAGAGCTGGCTTTTCGGGGAAACGATGAGAGCAGTAGTTCTGTCAATCAAGGAAATTACGTTGAACTGTTACATGTGTTGGCAGAAAAAGATGTCAAGTTAGCTGCACACTTAAGCTCCTCAAATGTGTTTACCGGCACATCAAATCGGATTCAGAATGACTTAATTGAAGCCACTGCTGAGGTTATCAGAGGCGATATAAAAAATGACATTCAAGCAGCATCCTTTGTTGCAGTGGAAGTGGATGAGACCACGGACATTACAAATAAGGCTCAAATATCAGTAGTAATGAGATATGTCAACAGTGCAAGTGAAGTAAAAGAAGCTTTTTTGGGCTTTGATGACGTGAGTAGTGACAGAAGTGCACAGGGAATATCAGAGTATGTATTAGATGTATTAGAAAAGTATAACTGTGTTGAAAAGTTGATCGCACAAACCTATGATGGAGCTGCAGTGATGGCCTCAGAGCTTAACGGAGTACAGGCAAAAATCAAAGCGAGAGTACCTGAAGCCTTATTTACGCATTGCTATGCGCATAAATTGAATCTCGTGCTTTCACAATCAGCTAAATTCATTCCGGAGTGTAAAGTTTTTTTCAAGACTGTTGAAGGGCTAGCATCATTTTTCAGCAAGTCTACCAAGCGCTCACATTTGGATGAAATTGTGAAATGTCGCATCCCTAAAGCATCATCTGTCAGGTGGAATTCAAATTCTAGGTTGGTACAAACTATCTTCCAACACCTACCAGATCTTTGCCAAATGTTCCAGAAGATGAGGGATAACTCAGATGACTGGGATGGAGAGACCCTCGCTATGGCCTCAGGATTTAATCTCTGGCTCTCAAAAGCATCCACCTGTTTTCTCCTTATGTTATACAGTGGCATATTCAATTTGACTGATGCGCTTTTTCGTCTGCTTCAAAACAAGGCAATGGACATTAGCATATGCTCTGTGCGCATCAGAGACACTTTGCGTGCTTTGAACGATCAGCGAGAGCAGTTTGACAGTTTTTATGATCGCTTTGAAGAGAAAAGTAACGATCTAAAACTGATCAATAAGGAGACGCGCCACCAGACGTCTGTCAGAGATGAGAGGAGAAGATCATTCTATAGTGTTCATGACAACATCACTGTACAAATGAAAAGCAGATTTGACCATCTGGAGGAGCTGAATTTCCTTGGCTTAGTTGACTGCAAAAAATTCACGGAGATGTCGAGTAAATTTGATGATCAAAAATTAGAGAGCCTGTCCACATATGCAAAATTCTTTGATCTGATTAGATTAAAGTCTGATTTGGTGGGCCTATACTGTTCACAAACTGTCCAAGGAAAAACTCCTGTGCAGCTGCTTAATTTTTTGACCGAGCACGATCTGCAGGAGACTGTTCCTGAGGCCACAAAACTTTTGAAGCTGGTCTTAACTATACCATCTACTACCGCATCTGTGGAGAGGAGCTTTTCTGCGTTAAAGCGCATAAAAACCTACAGCCGTAACAGAATGGAGCAGAACAGACTTTCCTCCTTGGCTCTTATTTCCATTGAAAAGGAGAGACTCATGAAATTGAGAAATACACCCAACAAAGAGGACTTTTACAACAAAGTAATTGACATCTTTGTCCAGAGGGATAGACGCATGGACTTCATCTACAAATAAAAGTAAGCACCCCATTTAAACGTAAACTATTCATTTATTTATTATTTTTAAAACCCTTATATTGGCTTGTGTGTGTTGTCTGATGGTGGGCTATAGGCCTGCTGTGCGCTGACACCAAAATGTTCTCTTCCATACCCTGGTGCGCCGTCACGTCACCTCAGCCACATTTGTACTTTATGTCTAAGGGTTAAAATGCTGTTTTGTAGTTCTCTTTTTTTAATCCTGGTGCGCCGTCGCCAGACGCTCATTGCGTGTCGGTGTGTGCGCCTAGCGCAGTTTGTAGGAGCGAATAAGCTGTTTTTGTACTTTAAAGCTGTACTGCTGACGCAATGTTTTCTGACTGTAGCCTATTCAAATCCTGGTGCGCCGTCACCAGACCAATAGTGTGTGTGTGTGTGCCGTGGCTGTCTGTGCGCGTTTGCGCATTTTGAAGGAGTGACTAGCTGCCGCGCCGCCTCCTTCTCTGTGTCCCGCACAAAACATTTGTTTGTTGTATAAGTCATAAGATAGATGTGTCCATTAATTTGATTATTATATTTGATTGTGCATTAGCCTCACATATGACTGAATTTGCTGAATGCAGGCAGCGATCTGATGATGCCTGATATGAACTTGGGTTGCTAAATTAACTGAATGAATATATGAACATATATGCCACATTGATAGGTCACAGCCTACCCATGACAAGATTTCACCGCACGTTACTGACATGTTGTATACTGTGCATTTGAGTATTTGGTACGATGTATTTACTGTGTACTTAATGTCGTTCTGAAACTCTGGCCAGATTTGCATTTGCTGCCATTGAGGTGAGATATAGGTTGATATAGGTTATAGGTATCTTGCTACTTGATTAAAACATGTTTTTCAAGATGAAAACATTGAGTATCCATTCCAAGTCAATTTAACGTGAAGCAATCACGTTTGAATGAGAAACCTGATAAATTGTGCTAAAGCCAAATAAATTCTTTAAATAAAGTGAACCGAAATTTTTACCTTTAGATGTACAACAGCTTGGCATTGGCACAGTACCCTTAAATGGCCATCTTTGTATTTTATTTACCCCTAAACGATACATATTTACTACTCTAAATTATTAATACTAATTAATAATATTATTAATACTGTATTAATACGCACATCTTAGGGGCATATAAGGACCAAGGTTGCCTCAATGCTCTTGTGAGTGGGTAAATAAATAAATAAATAGGTAAGGTAAGGTAAGGTAAGGTACATTTTTTTGCACATTTTTCTGACAGGGTAAGAACAATGTAACAACATGTAAATAAAAGTTGGTCCAGGTGCCTGTAATGCAACATGTACTTGTGTTGTGTAAATCATTTCAAAATGCAACAACAATATGTGAAATAAAGATTTACGCTCAATTTGTCTCTCTTTTAATATACACTACCAGTCAGGTTCAGAATTAATGTTTTTCAAAAGTCTCTTCTGCTCACCAAGATTTTATCTAAAATACAGCAATATAAAAATTGTGAAATATTATTACAATTAAAAATAAATGTCTTCAGTGTCACATGATTTTTCAGAAATCACTCTAATATGATGATTAGGATCATGTGACACTGAAGACTGGAGAAATTATGCCACCGCAGTAATACATTACATTCAAAATAGAAAATATACTGTTATTTTTAAATGTACTAATATTTCACAACATTGCTGTTTTAACTGTATTTTTGAACAAATAAATAGACTGAAAGACATTTAAAAAAATTACGTTTGCCTTTGCTTCAATCGCTACAGATCAGCAGAACAGCTTTAATTTCATTCTTTAGCATGATGCGCAATGTTAAATGCTGTTTTAATTTTAATTTGATACAATTTTTGTTAGATGCTGTGTTAACTGTATTTTTTAACAAATAAATAGACTGAAAAACATTTTAAAAATGTAATTATTCCAAACTTTTGACTGGTAGTGTTTGCCTTTGTTCAGTTACACAGTCTGAAGAAATCTACAGTTGGTTATTTTTGTCATAAATGTGCTAAACACAAGGAAAGATACAGTTCCCACAGATGAAGAGGATGATGAAGTAGATGCACACGAGCATGCCTGAGGAAGAGGGTCCTCCATACGCCATGATCCCATCATACATCACTGTATTCCAGTCCTCACCCGTCAGGATCTGAGGCCAAACACATCAGAAAAATCTACGTATTCACAATTAAGTGAATTCGACACAGCATGCCATACAGTATCTAGATGAATGTGCATGTGCTCCATCTAAAAGTTTTTCTTGAATAATTATACATGCTGCTTTCAAGTTCATGATCATGCTAATTTTGACAATAAATGATCATAAATGATAATTTATGATTATCGTATTCATTCTTATTCGTATTTGCAACGTATTCCATGGCACTTTAAAAGAATAGCACAGTACAATCAATCATACCATGTTTTTTAGGTAGACACACACACACACACACACACACACACACACACACACACACCTGAAACACAGTCAGCAGGGCTTGAGGGAAGTTGTCAAAAGTGCTTCGTTTGGTAACGGTCTCGTCGAAGTTGAACTTTCCGCCGAAGAGCTGCATGCCGAGCAAACTGAAGATGATGATGAAGAGGAAGAGCAACAGCAGCAGAGATGCGATCGACTTCATGGAGTTCAACAGAGAAGCCACCAGATTACTCAGAGACGCCCAGTGACTGGAAACAGAGAGAGAATGAATCAATACAACCAGCACCAAGTCGAGTCAAGTCACCTTCATTTATATAGTGCTTTTAACAATATACAGTGGGTACGGAAAGTATTCAGACCCCCTTACATTTTTCACTCTTTGTTATATTGCAGCCATTTGCTAAAATCATTTAAGTTCTTTTTTTTTTCCTCATTATTGTACACACAGCACCCCATATTGACAGAAAAACACAGAATTATTGACATTTTTTCACATTTATTAAAAAAGAAAAACTTAAATATCACATGGTCCTAAGTATTCAGACCCTTTGCTGTGACACTCATATATTTAACTCAGGTGTTGTCCATTTCTTCTGATCATCCTTGAGATGGTTCTACACCTTCATTTGAGTCCAGCTGTGTTTGATTATACTGATTGGACTTGATTAGGAAAGCCACACACCTGTCTATATAAGACCTTACAGCTCACAGTGCATGTCAGAGCAAATGAGAATCATGAGGTCAAAGGAACTGCCTGAAGAGCTCAGAGACAGAATTGTGGCAAGGCACAGATCTGGCCAAGGTTACAAAACAATTTCTGCTGCACTTAAGGTTCCTAAGAGCACAGTGGCCTCCATAATCCTTAAATGGAAGACTTTGGGACGACCAGAACCCTTCCTAGAGCTGGCCGTCCGGCCAAACTGAGCTATCGGGGGAGAAGAGCCTTGGTGAGAGATGTAAAGAAGAACCCAAAGATCACTGTGGCTGAGCTCCAGAGATGCAGTCGGCAGATGGGAGAAAGTTGTAGTAAGTCAACCATCACTGCAGCCATCCACCAGTCGGGGCTTTATGGCAGAGTGGCCGGACGGAAGCCTCTCCTCAGTGCAAGACACATGAAAGCACACCTGAAGGACTCCAAGATGGTGATAAATAAGATTCTCTGGTCTGATGAGACCAAGATAGAACTTTTTGGCCTTAATTCTAAGCGGTGTGTGTGGAGAAAACCAGGCACTGCACATCACCTGTCCAATACAGTCTCAACAGTGAAGCATGGTGGTGGCAGCATCATGCTGTGGGGGTGTTTTTCAGCTGCAGGGACAGGACGACTGGTTGCAATCGAGGGAAAGATGAATGCGGCCAAGTACAGGGATATCCTGGACGAAAACCTTCTCCAGAGTGCTCTGGACCTCAGACTGGGCCGAAGGTTCACCTTCCAACAAGACAATGACCCTAAGCACACAGCTAAAATAACGAAGGAGTGGCTTCACAACAACTCCGTGACTGTTCTTGAATGGCCCAGCCAGAGCCCTGACTTAAACCCAATTGAGCATCTCTGGAGAGACCTGAAAATGGCTGTCCACCAACGTTTACCATCCAACCTGACAGAACTGGAGAGGATCTGCAAGGAGGAATGGCAGAGGATACCCAAATCCAGGTGTGAAAAACTTGTTGCATCTTTCCCAAAAAGACTCATGGCTGTATTAGATCAAAAGGGTGCTTCTACTAAATACTGAGCAAAGGGTCTGAATACTTAGGACCATGTGATATTTCAGTTTTTCTTTTTTAATAAATGTGCAAAAATGTCAACAATTCTGTGTTTTTCTGTCAATATGGGGTGCTGTGTGTACAATAATGAGGAAAAAAATGAACTTAAATGTGTCACGACTGGGTTCAAAAACAAAACTGAGGACTCAATTGCAGAAAACCAAAATGGGATTTTAATAAAATAAAAGCAAAATACAATGATAAACAAAACTCCCACGCGGGGGGGAAAACACTAGAATAATATAAACAAACCAAAACACTGGGAAACAAACACAAGAACATTAGACAACGTAACAGCACAGTGCAACAGACACAAGGAGACTAAATAGGGAGGCAAACAAAAGAAGGTAACGATGACAACAGGTGGAATTAATTAAACCAATAACAAGATAACAAGAAGGGCGGGGCTAACAATGAACACGAGCACATGGCTCAACACAACAAACACCCAAGTGCAAAACAAGACAGGACAAACTTGTGACATAACCCCCTCCTTAAGGAGCGGCTACCAGACGCTCCACTAGGACAGGAGGGACAGACCAGGGCGGGACAGGAGGAACAGACCAGGGCGGGACGGGAGGGACAGACCAGGGCGGGACGGGAGGGACAGACCAGGGCGGGACGGGAGGGACAGACCAGGGCGGGACGGGAGGGACAGACCAGGGCGGGACGGGAGGGACAAACCAGGGCGGGACGGGAGGGACAAACCAGGGCGGGACGGGAGGGACAAACTGTCCATCGGGCGGCCAAGGTGGAGCAGATTGTCCATCGGGCGGCCAGGGAGGAGACGACTCTCCCTCGGGCGGCCAGGGCGGAGACTCTCCCTCGGGCGGAGACTCTCCCTCGGACGGCCGGGGCGGAGACATTCCCTCGGGCGGCCAGGGCGGAGACTTTCCCTCGGGCGGCCAGGGCGGAGACTTTCCCTCGGGCGGCCAGGGCGGAGACTTTCCCTCGGGCGGCCAGGGCGGAGACTCTCCCTCGGGCGGCCAGGGCGGAGACCTTCCCTCGGGCGGCCACGGCGGAGACGACCCCTCGGGCGGCCACGGCGGTGAAGACCCCTCGGGCGGCCACGGCGGTGAAGACCCCTCGGGCGGCCACGGCGGTGAAGACCCCTCGGGCGGCCACGGCGGTGAAGACCCCTCGGGCGGCCACGGCGCAGGAACTGGAACAAACACCAGCGGCTCAGGCACTGGAACTGGCACCACCGGCTCAGGAACTGGAACAGACACAGACACTGGCTCCGGCTCAGGAACTGGAACGGACACTGGCTCCGGCTCAGGAACTGGAACGGACACTGGCTCCGGCTCAGGAACTGGAACGGACACTGGCTCCGGCTCAGGAACTGGAACGGACACTGGCTCCGGCTCAGGAACGGACACTGGCTCCGGCTCAGGAACGGACACTGGCTCCGGCTCAGGAACGGACACTGGCTCCGGCTCAGGAACGGACACTGGCTCCGGCTCAGGAACGGACACTGGCTCCGGCTCAGGAACGGACACTGGCTCCGGCTCAGGAACGGACACTGGCTCCGGCTCAGGAACGGACACTGGCTCCGGCTCAGGAACGGACACTGGCTCCGGCTCAGGAACGGACACTGGCTCCGGCTCAGGAACTGGAACAGACTCCACCGGCTCAGGAACTGGAACAGACCCCACCGGCTCAGGAACTGGAACAGACTCCACCGGCTCAGGAACTGGAACAGACTCCACCGGCTCAGGAACTGGAACCACCGGCTCAGGCACTGGAACCACCGGCTCAGGCACTGGAACTGGCACCACCGGCTCAGGAACAGACACCACCGGCCCAGGAACAGACACCACCGGTCCAAGTGTGTGCGTAGCCCACACACACCACATGGCTGTGGCCATAATGGCCAGTGTCGCGGTCACTGAGGGCTCAGGAACAGATGCCTCCGGCTCCGGCTCAGGAACAGACACTGGCTCCGGCTCAGGAACAGACACTGGCTCCGGCTCAGGAACAGACACTGGCTCCGGCTCAGGAACAGACACTGGCTCCGGCTCAGGAACAGACACTGGCTCCGGCTCAGGAACAGACACTGGCTCCGGCTCAGGAACAGACACTGGCTCCGGCTCAGGAACAGACACTGGCTCCGGCTCAGGAACAGACACTGGCTCCGGCTCAGGAACAGACACCACCGGCTCAAGTGTGTGCGTAGCCCACACACACCACATGGCTGTGGCCATAATGGCCAGTGTCGCGGTCACTGAGGGCTCAGGAACAGACGCCACCGCCTCAGGAACAGACACCACCGGCCCAGAAACATACACCACCGGCTCAGGAACAGACACCACCGGCTCAGGGACTGGAACAGACACCACAGACTCTGGAACAGACACCACCGGCTCAGGAACAGACACCACCGGCTCAGAGACAGGCACCGGCTGTACGGCCATCTTGTCCAGGGACACTGGCTCAGCAGGCATGACGTGAACAGTTTCTGGCTGGGCAGACACGACGAAAACAGTCCCCGGCTGGGCAGACGTGACGTGAACAGTCCCCGACTGGGCAGACGTGACGCGAACAGTCTCTGACTGGGCAGACGTGACGTGAACCGTCTCTGACTGGGCAGACGTGACGTGAACCGTCTCTGACTGGGCAGACGTGACGTGAACCGTCTCTGACTGGGCAGACGTGACGTGAACAGTCTCTGGCTGGGCAGACGTGACGTGAACAGTCTCTGGCTGGGCAGACGTGACATGAACAGTCTCTGCAGACTCTGGAGTGACAAAAACTGGCTCGATGGAGACAAAGACTGATGCAGCAGTCTTAGCTGCTCTCCTCCTTCTCAACCTTCGTTTTTTAGTTAAATTCGGAAAAACTTGACTCGGCGAAGAAGGATAGGTAAGTTGGTCGATACCGTCAGTCTCTAATGGTGGCAGGATCCTCCAATCCTTGCGATGCCGCAGGTAATTGGTAAATTTCCAAAAGTCCAGGATCCTTAAACCATTCATCTCCCACTGAGGAAGGGGATCATCCAAACAGTGGTTGAATGCCTCTTTAAGAGCTTCATCATGGTAATTCAATCCCCTAGCCATTGTCCAGAAGAACTGGGCGAAGCATCCTATCTCCCAGCCCTGCTGGCGTTGCGATGCCAACGCCTGCTGGAGTTCTAGTCTCTCTTGAGCTGTAGCGGGGGGAACCACACGAATACTCATTCTGCTGAGTCCTCAAAATGGCTGTTACGTTCTGTCACGACTGGGTTCAAAAACAAAACTGAGGACTCAATTGCAGAAAACCAAAATGGGATTTTAATAAAATAAAAGCAAAATACAATGATAAACAAAACTCCCACGCGGGGGGGAAAACACTAGAATAATATAAACAAACCAAAACACTGGGAAACAAACACAAGAACATTAGACAACGTAACAGCACAGTGCAACAGACACAAGGAGACTAAATAGGGAGGCAAACAAAAGAAGGTAACGATGACAACAGGTGGAATTAATTAAACCAATAACAAGATAACAAGAAGGGCGGGGCTAACAATAAACACGAGCACATGGCTCAACACAACAAACACCCAAGTGCAAAACAAGACAGGACAAACTTGTGACAAAATGATTTTAGCAAATGGCTGCAATATAACAAAGAGTGAAAAATTTAAGGGGGTCTGAATACTTTCCATACCCACTGTAGATTGTTTCAAAGCAGCTTTACAGTGATAATAGGAATTAAAGTAACAGAGATTGTTTTGGCTTTACAGCAGCTCTAGAATAAAGTTATTGTCCAGCTAAAGCTAGTTTTGATTGACTCACTTCCGCTGCAAAGATCATTAGTTATTAACTTAGGGGCCACTTACACGACACCGTTTTCAACAGAAAACGTCTCGGTTACGTATGTAACCCTAGTCCCCTGAAGAGGGAACGAGACGCTGCGTCGAAATGCTGTGGGAACGCCCCTGCGTGATTGCGTCATGAAGCAAGTATGGAATCAGTCCAATGGCGTGACATAACGTCATAAGCGGGTGACATCATCGACCAGGAAACTATAAAGCACCCCTGAATCATAACAGCGTCAGCTTCTGATAGGCTGAAGGCAAGTCGATCACGAGATGCCGGAAGTATGGGAGGACGACGCGGCGTCTCGATCCCTCTTCAGGGAACTAGGGTTACATAAGTAACCGAGACGTTTGCTTTCAAGGGCCGAAACGCTATGGAAACACTAATACCCACGTCGCCATAAGAGCAAATCTTGTGACAAATCTTGTCCGTGTGAAGTCAGATTCGGATGAAAACACCTGCACCCCTGAAGTGGAGCTGAAGTCAAGATCGTTGAACCTCACGAATGTGTGCCTGCCGCATCACAAACATCTTGTAGGGAAACTCCTGACAATAAAGCTTTAGAAGCAGCCATACTCCTAGTCGAGTGAGTTCGTACAGCCAAAGGTGAAAGCTGACCAACCGACTCATAAGCAAGTAAGATAGCCTCAACCACCCACTTGCTCATCCTCTGCTTAGATGCAGGACACCCCTTCCTGGGTGACCCAAAACAAACAAACAGCTGTTCAGATTTCCTCCACAGGGCAGCTCTGTGGACATAAACATCTAGGGCCCTAACAGGGCAGAGCAGATTTAGTTTCTCTTGGTCTGACGTCAGAAAAGGAGGAGGACAGAAAGCCTCCAGTACTATTGGTCTAACAATATTAGTAGGGACCTTTGGAACATAGCCTGGCCTAGGATGAAGGAAGGACTTTACCATGCCAGGCGAGAATTCCAGGCACGAGGGAGAAACCGAGAGTGCTTGAATGTCTCCAATTCTTTTGAGAGACGAAATAGCAAGAAGAAGGTTTTTAGAGTAAGGTATTTCTCAGAAACTTCTTCAATGGGCTCGAACGGAGCTAGGGAGAGGCCTTCCAATACAATGGCCAAGTCCCATGTCGGCACCATTATGCAGACTGCTGGGCTCAGCCTCAAAGTGCCAAGAAGCAAACGTGTTATTAATGGGTATCTCCCCAGGGAAACTCCACTCAAAGGGACATGGTAAGCAGCTAGTGCCGCCACGTACACCTTCAGTGTGGAAGGGGATAACCCTGCGGAGAAGTGCTCCTGCAGGAACTCTAGCACTGCACCCACCGGGCAGTTAACCGGGTCCAACTGGTGCTCTCAAGTTCTTCCATAGGAGCTCCATCACCTCGGGGTGGAGTCTCCATTCCCCGGGCCTCTGTCCCTGCCTCGACAGGATGTCTGACCCCTGATTTAGCTTCCCCTGGGCCCACAGGAGGATCTGGCGGGCCAGCTTGTATAAGGGGCGCGATCGCAGGCCCCCCTGATGATTTATGTAAGAGACCACCAATGTGTTGTCTGACCGAACAAGCACATGATGGCCCTCTCAGGTCTGGGAGGAAGTGTTTCAGAGCCTTGAACACCGCCAACATTTCTAGACAATTTATATGCTACGATAGATGATGGTCCTGCCACAGACCTCGGGATGGGTGACTGTCATTAGCGTGACCCGACGACAAGGAGCTCCCAGCACGGGCCCTTGGGACAGGAACCAAGGTTCTTTCCACATGACTAAAGCATGAAGGCATCGCCGCGTGACCTTGATCATGCGGAGCAGGTTTCCCCTCGGGGACAACCCCTTGGTCCTGAGCCACCACTGCAACGGTCTCATGTACAACAGGCTGCAAGGTATAACATTGGACGCAGCTGCCATCAGACCTAAAAGTCTCTGAAACTGCTTTACAGTGAGCGGCTGGCCTAGCTTCACTTGTTTCATGGCTGAGAGAATCGAAGCAATACGACCAGGAGACAGGTGTGCCTGCATCGTCGTCGAATCCCATACCACACCCAGAAAAGTGGTCCTCTATAGTGGAGATATCACACTTTTGTTGGTATTCAACCTCAGCCCCAACTTTTTGATGTGAGCCAGAACGACATCTCAATGCTGAACCGCCTGATTCTCCGATTGAGCTAGAATCAACCAATCGTCGCAGCGGAGCCAGAGCTGCGTCCATACACTTCGTGAATGTACGGGGTGACAAGGCTAGGCCGAACAGAAAAACACGAGATTAGTAAGCTTTGCCCCCGAAAGTAAACCTCAGGAACTTCCCGTGTTGTGGAAGGATGGAAACATGGAAGTACGCGTCCTTTAGATCTATCGTGACAAACCAGTCCTCGGATCTGATTTGTGACACGATCTGCTTGAGAGTGAGCATTTTGAATTTGAGCTTTCTCTACTGAGCGATTTAACAGGCGCAGATCTAAAATTGGACGCAATCCCCCATCCTTCTTTGGGGCAATGAAGTACCTGCTTGTAATACCCAGACTCCCTTCTGGGAGGAGGAACTCGTTCTATAGCCTCCTTTTGCAGAAGAGCTTTTACCTCTAGTTCCATTACCAGAGCCTGCTGGGGGCCCACCACTGTGGGCAGGACCCCTCTGAATCGTGGTGGACGAGACCTGAACTGAACAGCGTAACTGTTTTCGATCGTCTGCGAGACCCACTAAGATATATTTGGAAGACTTTTCCACTCTGCCAGAAAATCTACTTCGGGTACCAGTCTCTCGAGACTGGCCTCTAGAGTATTTCGAGCAGCAGACACAGTGCCCTGTAACGGCGCACCGGCAGGGAACAACTGCTCTAGGCCCCTCCTCGGAGGGAGCAAGCGCCCCTCGGAAAAATGATCGCTGGGACCCTCTACGCCCCGGCATAAAGGCGAGGTTGGCAGAACGGCCCCTTGAGGGCACTGAGAGAGAACAGGCACCATACTCAGGTGAACTCAGTTTTCTCTCGGTGCGGACTACCCTTAGAAGCCTGACGCGAGTGGCGTCAGGACTTCCTCTTAGACAAAGCCTTCTTCGCAGCAATAACAGTCCTCAGATCCGGTTTGCCCTTGGAGGACTTCGCCTGAGAGCGCCGCGCCACATCCCATTCTTTTTGTGGGGGAGTGCGTGACGCAACACTCTGTTTTTGCTGCGCCCGGTGTGAGGAGCTGGTCGACAGCCGGGACTGCTCCCGCCCAGCAGTCCAAAAGACATGAACGCGGAGTGGTAGGAATTTCTGGAACGCCGCCCCCTGCTTTCTTTTTATTCTTGAAACCTATCGATGACAGTATTTACTGAGTCACCGAATAGGCCAGCAGGGGAAAGCGGGGCGTCCAGAAGGAAGATTTTTCTCTTTCTTTCATTCCTGAGATGTCTCTCCTTGGCCACCAGGGCTGCCATAGAACAGCCCACTGACTTTGGCATCTCCTTGGTGGCACAGAGAGATAAATCTGCTGCCTGACGTAATTCGCAAATCACATCAGTGCTGACCTACTCACTCTCGCTCATGTCTTTCAATAGGTAAGCCTGGTATGCCTGCAGAATGGATATTGTGTGCAAGCACGCCACGGCCTGACCTGCCACCGAATAAGCTTAACCCACCAAAGCCGAAGTGTTTCTGAGTGGCTTGGAAGGTAATGTCGGTGCTTTAAAGGACGATGCTGACTCGGGAGAGAGATGGCTTGCAAGCGTCTCTTCAGCCCTGGGCCTCGCTCCATAGCCGTGCTGTCTCTAGACCCAAGTATATTGGAATATGTAGATGTCTGGGCCTGTCTCAAACCCCTCTGTTAGATCCATTTGCGAACGCAAACCTTAAAATACGTTCCAAGGTGCAAGCCTTGAAAAATTTTGTTAAAGGAGTCATAACTTAGTATTACATTGGATACCTACTGCTGTATTATAGTCTTTCAGGCCCTTCTAAAAAAGAAAAGTGGAAAAAAAATAAACACAGACCTACTTTTACCCTTATTTCTGAAGGCATTATTGTCTCGCGAGATCAATGCGATGTTTTGGCTGTCGTGGACGCTCTATATGGCTCTGCACGCCAGTTGAAAGGGTTGTTGGGACAGCGTCATTAAAAATGAATTTCATCCACTGGTCCCTGATAGTTTCGTCCGATTTTGGGAGATAAAACACATTTACATGTTTTTTATGGCAATCAACCACAGAGCAAGTCCGGTGTGCACTCGGTTTCTCCATCTTTCTCGACTGAACTGAATATGAGGGGGAGAGGGGAAGGGGGGCTTCCTGCTGCGGTGTCCATATATGGTATATCCTACTACCTCATGACGTCAAGAGGGAGCTGAAATCAAAATCTCGTATTTGAGTGCGCGTGCACGCGCGCTGGTTTATTTACTCTGAGGTAAACAAACGCTTCACTTTTAAATATCGGCTTCCCGGCCAGTGTATAATCGTTAGTCGATCATAACATACATTGATTCTCGTGGAAAAGTGAAAATTGCAGGTTATGACTCCTTTTAAAAAAAAAAAAAACATTTTTTGTTATTCATCACATAAAACAAAATGTGTTACAACAATTAAAACAGAACCTCCTATTGGCAAGCACTTAACTACAGTTTTTTTTTTTCAACTGCTTACACACAAAATCCTTACTTGTCACACAATTTCTGAAACCTGACACTCAAACACCAGAAACACACACCAAATCTGTAAAACCATACACTAATTCTCGGCCTTCGACTCAGTTTCATAAAACACTTTTTGCAAAATACAACACACAATTATCTATCTAACACACAAAAATCTAACAGGAAGTGTCTTGATTTTCTTTTTCAAACACAACCTATCAAAATACCACACTAATTCATCAGAGCCTCACACACACACTCCTCACACACACTCACACACACTCCTCACATGTGCAAACACTCATTGCTTTACTGAACACCAACCAATCATGGCTTTAGAATAGGCCTATAAATAGGCCAAAGGTCAAGTTATAGGTTTTTCGGACTGTGCAATTCTGTATTCACAACCACAAATGCTTACAGTAAAAAAAATATATATATATTTGGTTTCAATCTTGCTTTCGTGTTTATCGTGAATTTTTCAACATCTCTCAGCCAAATACTTTCAATCTTGTACAGAAATGTACATAGAAGCTCATGAAAGAAGAGCTTTAACTTTTGAATAACTGTGTGTGTATATGATATATCCAAAAATATAATATTATGGCAAAGGTGTTTGCAACGTAAGACACATGATTGCTTTTGAGATGTGTTTGTGATATTTTGAATGCAGTGCTTCATTTTGCAAGAGATGTGAGGCGTTTTGCATTTTGTGTGTGCAATTCTTGGATCTGTGTGTAAAGGTTTGAAAAAAAAGAGGCAACATTTTGAAAATGTGTGTATTAAGCAGTTTAAAAAAAAAAAAATGTTTTGTTTTGTAATCTTGCTTACTTTTTTAAATGCAAGTAAGAGAAACAAATAAGTTTAATGCCAGAGTCTGGCAAAGACAATATGTGACCCCTCTGAAAGCTGAATAAATAAGCTTTCCATTGATGTGTGGTTTGTTAGGATAGGACAATATTTGGCCGAGATACAACTATTGAAAATCTGGAATCTGAGGGTGCAAAAAAATCGAAAATCACCTTTAAAGTTGTCCATTTATGTTTACGATTTTATATACAGTATATATGTAAGGTAGGAAATTTACAAAATATCTTCATGGAACATGATCTTTACTTAATATCCTAATGATTTTTGGCATAAAAGAAAAATCGATCATTCTGACCCATACAATGTATTGTTGGCTATTGCCACAGATATACCCGTGCGACTCGTGACTGGTTTTGTGATCCAGGGTCACATATAGTCGTCAGTAATTACAGCATGATGTGAAGGCATCTGATCATCTGAGCTGTCTCTCACCGTGTGACTTTAAAGATCCTGAGGAGTCGAACGCAGCGAAACACAGAGATGCCGAGCGGAGACATGATCTCAAACTCCACGAGGATCGTCTCCACAATGCCTCCGCAAACCACGAAGCAGTCGAAGCGGTTGAAGAGCGACACGAAGTATGCCTGAAGCCCCAGACTGTACATCTTTATCAGCATCTCACATGTGAACAGGGCTAACAACACCTTGTTCGCCACATCTGCAGACAAACACATCACAACACAACAAGCGGTCAGTTCATTGTTGTCAGTAATCAAACTTTACTCAGTTTTGTTCTGACAAACAAAGGTGTGTACAGCAGTGGTGTTCTGATATGGGGAGTAAAAGTCATCAGTTTTATGTTTAATGCTTATTTTAATGTAAATTCATGTTACACTTACACCTAATGTGACACATTTTTCAAAGATAATAAACAAACATCACTTACACTATCAAGAAAACAGTTAATAGTTGTAAGCATTTTTACATTTATTCCAAAATAATAACTATATGAGCATGTATATTTTATTTGTTAATATTCAACTTACATTCAACTATATATCAGTTTATACAATGGTCTGTATAAATACTCAATTCTGAATGGCAAGAAGATGTGCATTAAAATCGTTTAATGCACAAGTAGTTCCAGTCAGTTTAATCACTGTTCTATATTAATGTGCATGCGCTGCTTTCATTGAAATGCGCGCACACACACACACACACACACACACATGCCTCCATGTTGTGCATTAAAAGCTCTGTAAACACTGCAAGTGTAATGATGGTCACAGACAAGAAGATTAACCTTTAATTTACCTAACTGATTGCTCACTAAAAAAACATAATCTAATCATTTCAAGTTTGATTATGACATGACAAAGAGGTAATATCTATGTGGATGAGTTATTTACCTACTTTTACCACCATAAACACAATTATTTTTTAATTCAGACTGATTTGTGGATACAAGCCTCTCCTTACGTGACCTGAGGTCTGTTAAAACTCAATGACTGCTGTAACTTTAACCGCAGGACAGTGTGACTTTAGAAAAATCTTAACACTTTACAATAAGTTTCATTAGTTAACATTAGTTAATGTATTAACTAACATGAACTAATCATGAGTAATACATTTGTTACTGTATTAGTTAATCTTTGTTAACGTTAGGTAATAAAAATACAGCTGTTCATTGTTTGTTCATGTTAGTTCACAGTGCATTAACTAATTCAACCTTTGATTTTAATAATGTATTAGTAAATGTTAAAATTAATATTAACTAAGATTAAAAAAATGCTGTAGAAGTATTATTCATTCTTAGTTCATTTTAACTAAGGTAGTTAACTAATGTAAACTACTGGAACCTTATTGTAAAGTGTTACCAAAAAAAATTTGTCATATTTCATAATATTTTTTTGGAGGAGTGTGTAAAGCAACATTGGTTTCAGTGAGTGTGTGTGTGTTCCTCACCCTGGACCTCTGTGAGCCAGTCGGCCTGGTTATAATGCTCGGATGATATCGTGAGTGTGTTGAGGAACACCAGCAGAATCACCAGCCAGTAGAAGACGGTGGATTTCACCACAGCTCGGCACTTTCTGCGACAAAACCTGTTCCAGCGACGCCAGCGGCTGCAGAGAAAACATGCGATCGACCAGTGAGTGAAACATCGAGCTGTGATTTAATGAGATGCAACGCCCATGAATGTGTTAATTTCAAACACAACATAAACAGCAAGCATCAAAGCCCAAAGAGCACATACACACCGACATGCAAAATGATGAGGTGAAATGACATCAATAAGACAACAGCAAACACACATGCTGACGTCAGCTCTGAACACACACTGAGCCACTGACCTGAACTTCGACTTTGACAATTTCTGACTGAAAAAAGTGAAAGAAATGGCATCACTTCATGCCACGCTACAAGCTGACGAAAAACTTCTGTGACAACTGGTTAATATTTCAATAAAGATACAAGAGCTGGGAGTTTGTGCATTGCAGATACATTAGAAAAACTTTGAGCTTCATGATTAGATGTAAAACTGGATCGCTTACCAGACGCGTCCACAGCAGAAGATTTTCTCGTTGTCTTCTGGGTTCTCCGTGTTCACAGATTCGTTCTCACTTATGGGGACACTTGCTGCAGAGACACAAGACATGCACACATGAGTACAAGAGAGCCTTTTACACTACTGTAATGCAGAGGGACTTACAAGCCATCTAACACTGGTAAGATTTGAGTTTACATCGTTTTAAATACAGACTTTTTTCATTTTTTTCATTGTCTCACTCAAACCTGGACGAATCGAGTGCTGGTCACAAATAACAAAGCTTATTGACAAGTTATCATCCAATGTAATGGCAAATAGGCTTTCCAACTAATGTAAATCAATATTTACATAGTACAATAGTAGTGGATTTATCTCTTTCACACGTGTCCTGCAAAATCACATCTACATCCTGCAACGGAGCAACAACCAGGTCTTCACCTTAACCGGAATGGGACAGGGACAAGACAAGTAATGTCTAAATAAGGCAGCATCCATTTAATAAATCAAATCATATACAGTACATTGAATATATTGTTGTTATTATTATTGCATACTGTTTTATATTAGTGCAAAGAAAATTCTTTTTGTTGCCATTTACACTTGTGTAATAGTATCTATCGCCATTTGCACTTACTGATAAAGAACACCTGGACACAATTAAAAGTGTAAATAGCAGGAAACAGTGAGCGGAGACCAAACACATGAAGGGCATGTCACAATCAAATATGTGTGCAACATCCTGTGTACTGAAATGTCTTTAAGTTTTTTAAGGTAACATAAGCCGTGTTTCCATTAGGCTACCCTTCAAATTGCGCGAATTGAAAATATGCCCAATGGAAACACGGCAATTTTGCAAAAACTCCCATATAAAGCAAACAAAGTGTTTTTTGAGGTGAGGTGGTCTTTCAGGCAACTCGAAAAAGGAATATATCTTTGCGCTGGATGAGATATACATAAACATCCGTGACATCCGTCGCCATGATCTTTGGAACGACTTATCGTGAGAGGAAACATTTTCTAAAAAAGGACTAAAAACACTTTAGTCGCATTACATCATTTCGCAATAGTTTTTTATCGACATTTAGAAAATATCGCAAAAGTTTTGTGCAAATCTGTAATGGAAATGCGGCTATAGATGTAGGCCTATCCTTGTCTGCCAATGATATCCAGAATCCTGTGATTGTGTGCGATTCGTTTAACAAGTTTCACACATTTTTTCCAAAAGACTCTAAAAGAGTTAATGGTAGAGTAGAGGTTCGACATGTCATCCGCTAGTCAGGAAATAAAAATCATATGAATGAATCATAGAGACAAGGGAATATTCACATATACCTCATACCTTACAGATATCATAATGCCCTATTAATCTCAGCCTAAATGTAGATTGTAGCTTATTTAACGAAAATCCCTAAATGCAATCATTTTGAGTCACACTTGGTGTCGTAATAACAAAAAATACACCATAAATGTTGCTCGAGGTCTTTGGGATTTGATCTTGGCATGACCTGTCCACCTTATTTTTGTCACTTGGACATTTGCGACTTAATTGTGTGAGCCGTCCGGTGTCATTCACTTCCAGTTATCTGACCAAACCAGTCCGTTATGCTGCTCGATATTTACACAGTAGTTTGTAATGCAAATAGTTTTACCATTTACTGCACTTTATTCTTCAAGATTTTTACCAATAGCAGTAAATGATTCAGAAATCTTGCATATTCAAAGAAAATAACTTTACGCAGTGCAAACTAAGGTGGATAGGTTATAAATGCTGAAAATGGTTGATTGTGACAAAAAATGGTGTATATATATATATATATATATATATATATATATATATGAAAGGTACAAGTTTGATGAAGCATGCAAAGATGCAAAAGGTGAGAAACAAGAAATGTAACTACATTTAATGTGAATAGACTAACTAACAAATACAGTTAAACAACAAACACAAAACTTACAGGGTAATTTGTGCTTTGTCTCTTACCACTATATTCAATGCATTGTTGTTTTCATTGAATATGTTGTTATGCATATGTCAGTCACACTCAAACACAGACACAGACACACACACACACACACAGTGTACACAGACACAGATTTACCCTGAGTCTCAGTGGACTGACTGAACCAGCCCGAGTTTCCCTCGCTCTTCCCGTGGGACAGATCGCCCAGCGTCACCCCTTCAGTTCACATGCATTCAAACAGAGAACAGCTATGAGCATCTACGGCACAAACACACAGCAGCACTACAGACAGACAGACAGACAGACAGACAGACAGAAGAGAGAGAAACAGGAGGGACACAGAAAGTGCTGGTGCGGTTCTGAAGCGTAATAAAGCAAAGCTAAAGAGAAAACTACAATCACACCTTCACTACTCAGCAGAGCTACAAATACATTCACTAATGCACAGTGCATAATAAATGCATAATGCATAATAAATTTGGGTGGTAGATTTTCCATTATGGGGTTTTTGATCCATCAGTAAAACTCTTTTTAGATTTAACAAGCATATTTAGATGCGTGCGTTCGGCCTTAAAGCGACAGAAGCCTAATAAACCTGATGCTGTCCGTCATTAATGCTATTTAAGAGGAAGTCTTTCAATGCTCAATCTTAAAATAAAAACAGCACACAGGTCGACTGCTTGAATGAACACATACAGGTGCTGTGAGTCCTCGTCTTGTGTTTTGCGTCAGCCAAATTCCTGATAAAATTCAAGTTTCAGCTTTGTCCAAGCCTAAAATTCATTACTGTGTCCCACAATCCACTTACTGACTCATACTGTGTTTGGACTGAACTAAACTAGCATAGCTCACACAACACAGGGCTGGTTTTGATGGGTGGATGCATAAACTGAACGCTTAAATCTGACAAACGTGGAATTGTTGTCAACATTATCGATTTGATTCCAGTATGATCTTTGGATAGAAAATGACCGTGTGCGTTTTAAACAGATAAAAAAAACGAGTCGTGTCTGACGTACGGTTGCGTTTGGCCTCCTGATCTCCCTCTTCATCATTATCAGGGTCGATGTCCTCAGCTTGTGTGATCCAATCCAGATATCCCTTCAGATCCTCTTCAAGCTGCTGTTTCTCACGCAGTTTCTGGAAATCTCCACGAGCCTTGGCCTTCTCGCGCTCCTTAGAGAACTCGCTGCGGTGGACACACACAGACAAACTCATGCCATTTTTAAAGGCGTATCTATGACAATGGGAAGTACAGAAACTGATTGTGGACAGCATTTTATAAAAGAACTCACCCACTGAGAACTCCCAGTACTAGATTGAGGACAAAGAAGGAGCCGAAAATGACCAGACTGACAAAATAGACCCAAGGCAACTCAAAACCCATGGCGTCATTCATCTGAAACACACAACATCTCTCACATTAACTCACGTTATCAAATCCGGCAACAAAACTGGCCAATTCTGTCTGAGTTTCCTATTATGATACTGCTAATCATATACACTGAAACCTAATCTAAATTAACTGTTTTTATTCAAGTAAAAATATTATTTAATAATATTGCTGAATCAACCTAAATACATTGATTTATTCCAACAAAATTGGTAATTGTTACCAAAATTGGTTTTAAAATAAAGAAAAAAGAAAATGATGGCTTAAATGAAGTAAAAAATAGCTCTTTAAGTTAACAATAGCAGGTTACTACTTTTTGCAGGCTATCAAAGAAGATGTGAGAAGTGAATTAAACTGAATATTCACGATAAAGACATACAGGTAGCACTTTACAGTAAGGTTGAATACATTAACATCAGTTCAGTTAACAATGAACAGTAGCATATTTACACAGTACTAAAGTTGCTAAAATTAACATGTACTTTATACATACAGCTTTATTTGTAAAGTGTTACTGACATAATTGTATATAATGAACTTCCACTGGCCAGCAAATGGACTTTTAAAGTAAATAAAAAAAAATATATATATATATATATATTTTTTTTTTTTTTTTTTGCATTATTTAGAGCACTAAAAATAAGTAGCTAAAGCAACATTTAAGTATTGATTATGATTTGTATGAAAATCATATTTGTGTCATGTCTGTCAGTTATTTGCGAACTATTTGCGCCCTGTGGTAAAGGACAAACTGTTTAAGCCCATTGTATGAAAGTCTTGATTGTGGACATTGTGGTTCATCAGCGCTGTGAGACGCCAGTCCAGCTGCGAATGGGGTTCTGGCCATCTTTTACAAGTACTCAGTACTTACAAGTACAACTTTTACAAGAATATTATTTTCTTAGGATATCTGTACTTTTATTCAAGTATACTTGATTTGTGTTTCTTCTCCACCACTAATAAACAGAGGCTGAGGTTTTCCTGAGGTCTCAATTTTGCCCGTCTTCTGTCTGCAGTCTTAGAGGGTCAATCTCATTAGCATCTATTGAGCTCTGTGTGTGTGTGTGTGTGTGTGTGTCATGGAAAAGCGCTTAGAGCGGAAGTGGACACGACCTGCAGGAAAGAGGAACGTCAGGAGCCACGTTTCCATTACAGATTTACGCAAAACTTTTGCGATATTTTCTAAACGTCGATAAAAAACTATTGTGACATGACAGCATTTCCTTTAACTGAATGTTATGCGACTAAAACATCATTTTTTCCTCTCACTATAAGTCGTTCCAAAAATCATGGCAACAGATGTTGGTAGGTTTACGTATATCTCAGCCGCCGCACTAGCCATTATTATCAATGGAAGGAGATATAGACGTGTTTTCACAGCATTAATGTCAATGTCTATCCTGAGAGCGGCTCATATGAGTGTTTCTCACTCCTTCTGCTTCAAGATCTTGAGAAATTGTGGCATTTCTTTGTTGTTAATAATCCAGTATTCCTGTGATACTTTTGTCTTTTCTGAGTTTAATAAAGAACTCTGTCCAAACATATCGCGTCATCTTTAAAGACTGATCGACTGTTACGCAAATGCACCTGTAAAAGCACAAAAACTGTTTGCATTGCAGTTTTGCTAAATATTACTTTTTCGAATTGCCTGTAAAACCTCCTCATGTGAGCAAAGTTTTGTTTTTGCGATATATGGGAGTTTTTGCAAAATGTACGTGTTTCCATTGGGCGTATTTTCAATTCTCAATTTCAATTTGCGCAATTTGAAGGGTAATGGAAACACTATCAGCTAGTGATATACTACTATTGCTTGAATTCAGTGCAAGTCTCACCCAGTACAGCACATCCGTCCAGCCCTCCATGGTGATACACTGGAACACAGTCAACATGGCAAACAAGAAGTTATCAAAGTTCGTGATGCCGTTGTTGGGCCCATGCCAGCCGTCCCGACACACGGTGCCATTGACAGGGCAGTGACGCCCATGACCTGAAAGAGAACAGGGAGCAGGATCCTCTTCTGCTAATGTACCTGTGTGGAGAGAAACATGAGGCTCATTCTCAGGAAAAGGTGCCATTTTTACTGTGTGTATGAACATACTAGTCAGGATATCTTTATAGGGATAGTTCACCCAAAAATGAAAATTAGCCCATGATTTACTCTCCCTCAAGTCATCCTAGTTGTATATGACATTCTTCTTTCAGACGAATACAATCAGAGTTATATTAAAAAATGTCCTGGCTCTAATGGCAGTGAATGGCCGTTTCTGTTTTGAAGTCCATAAAAGTGCATCTATCCATCATAAAAGTGCATCTATCCATCATAAAAGTGCATCTATCCATCATAAAGTCCATCATAAAAGTGCATCTATCCATCATAAAAGTGCATCTATCCATCATAAAAGTACATCTATCCATCATAAAAGTGCATCTATCCATCATAAAAGTGCATCTATCCATCATAAAGTCCATCATAAAAGTGCATCTATCCATCATAAAAGTGCATCTATCCAACATAAAAGTACATCTATCCATCACAAAAGTGCATCTATCCACCATAAAAGTGCATCTATCCATCATAAAAGTGCATCTATCCATGATAAAAGTGTATCTATCCATCATAAAAGTGCATCTATCCATGATAAAAGTGCATCTATCCATCATAATCTATCCATCATAAAAGTGCATCTATCCATGATAAAAGTGCATCTACCCATCTATCCATCACTTTTATCATGAATAGATGCACTTTTATGATGGATAGATACACTTTTATCATGGATAGATGCACTTTTATGATGGATAGATGCACTTTTGTGATGGATAGATGTACTTTTATGATGGATAGATGCAGTTTTATGATGGATAGATTATGATGGATAGATGCACTTTTATCATGGATAGATGCAGTTTTATGCACTTCAAAACAGAAACGGCCATTCACTCCCATTATAAAGCTTGGAAGAACCAGGACATTTTTTTAATATAACTCTGATTGTATTCGTCTGAAAGAAGAATGTCATACACACCTAGGATGGCTTGAGGGAGAGTAAATCATTGGCTAATTTTCATTTTTGGGTGAACTATCCCTTTAAGATAACATTATGATGTGTGTACTCCAAAATACATTTTAGAAAGAGAGCTTTTATCATTTGTAAATAATCGAATGAATGTGAGAACACACTGACGCGAGCCGTTTAGATAGCAGGTTGAGTGCATCTTCCCAATGAACAGCTCCAGACCGATGATGGCGTAGATGATGATGACGAAGAGTACGAGCAGAGCGATGTGAAGCAGAGGAACCATGGCTTTAATTATGGAGTTCAGCACCACCTGTAAGCCTACACACACACACACACAAAACCCTTATGAAAAAAAGTGTGCTTAATTTTGCACTGGTAGTGTACTTCAAATCTTCTAATCTAAATTAGAAGATTTGATTAGTATATTTGCATCTAAAATGTATAAAATTAATGAAATAAAAGGCCACTTAAGTGTACTTTTACAACATTTATTTGCCATCATAGAGGTCATGAAACTGTCCTAAATGTTCAATTTCATGTTTCTTAACACACTTAAGTACACTTTTAAAAAGTGCACTTTGTAATAATGTCAAATTAAAAGTTTCACCTAAAAGTACATTTTAATCATTATGTTTTAATAATCTTTTGTCATGCTTAAAAGTACACTTTTTATGTGTTGATTAACATATTAAATCAGATAAAGCACTTGATTATAATTAACTGTAGTGTATTTGATATTACATTTATATAGTGTATAAAGTATATTTAAGTACATGACATGTGCATTTTAGTTTACCATAAATGCTTGTCAGTACATTCGACAATACACTTTAACCATATTTCAGTGACATTAGAAGTAATTATGAAAATACATATGAAGATAAAAGTCCTACTTAAGTTTAAATAATTGCATTTAATATAAATTTTAAACTATAATACAGTTTCATTTCATTGTAACTATCATGTAATTAAAAGTCCCAAAACATTATATTTAGTTCGCATTCAAGTATTTACTTTGAAAATATATGAATTTTTTAAAAGTGTGCTAAAGTGTACTTCTTTTTAATAGGGATGCACGAGCAGCTGAGAGTGTTATTATCAGCATGTTATTAGGCTGTTCTGTCAGTGAATGCTGGGTAAAGATGTGGACGCACTTGGTACTCCTGAGACCAGACGAAGGGGCCGCAGAACTCTGAACGCTCGTAAAGCCTTGACATCGAAGCCGCCCGGCTTTCCACCTGTCTGCCCGCTGACATCTCGATCTTTGGTTATCAGCTCCAGCACAACACTGAAGAGACTATGAACACACACACACACACACACACACACTCATCAGTCTTAATGAACAATTTTCTTATGAACAATTCATCAGTCTTAAGGAACAATTTTCACTCAGAAATTGCTAATAAATTTCACAAGTAATTACAAAGAAATGGCAAGTAACACATTGAATTAAACTTGAAGTAGAAAACAGAAATATTATTTTCTCCAATCTTAAAAAAATGTTTTTTTACAGTGTGCTTAGTATTGCAGATCACGTCAGTAGTGGTTTTGCTGAAATAACAATTACGATAATTAGTGCTTCCTTTGACTCGGACCTCAGACCTTATTTACTACAAATGTATTTTCTCCTAGCTAGTGTTACTGCTGAATACAACTGCATGAACAGTGTAACATGGAGAACGTCACAGGTAACGAAAGTAACTATGGTTCCCTGAGAAAGGGGAAAGAGACACTGCATCTTGGATTGACGCTATGTGGAACACCATCAGCGTGACCAGTGTCTGAAGCACGTGAGAAAACACGCCAAATTTATTGCCCGAGACAGTCAATGACATCATTAGCGGAGCGCTCGTGAGTATAAGAGGGTGCTTGTAATATACGTCATCAATTTACGTCACATACATTTACATCAATATATGTCTTTTGTCTGAAGGAGACACGCAGACAGGCCAAAGGCATGGCAACGAGAAGCAGTGTCTTGTTCCCCTTCTCAGGGAACCATGGTTACAGATGTAACCTGAGACGCTCCTTTTCAAAGTGGAACTTCAACACTGCATCTTGGATTGACACTATGGGGAACAAATACCCACCACTCTAGCTGTGAATTTGCACAAATATAATGGGCATAACATAAGTCAGAGTCAGAGTGTCAATCAAGGGTGCATTCCCAAAGACTCACATAGACTGTCTAGTGGTACCACTCCCTAAGCCACTATCTTCCAATAATTTAAGATATCCATGCTTCTATGGTCTTATAACAAGTGAAGTCCTGGCCTCAACAACCCTCCTTTGAAGGAGTATTCGCCAAAGGGAGAGTATTTTCAATTATGACCTTGGATATTACCACTACTTCCAGGGGGAGAATGCAACCCAAATACGAGAAACATATATGCTAAAGATTCTCGTCATCAAACTCAACCCCTCAGGGAGATGCAGGAGAGCTCCCGCTCTACATACCTAGCCCAGAACAATTGGGGGAGAGTGCTCTCTCCCTGCTTGTATTTCTCCAGGATCCAGCAAGACTTCTATTACTCATCTAAAGAAAGAGTGCAGAATAACAAGGATGAATACTTATCAGGCAAGCTACCTCTAATTGTTAGGTTCCTAACATGGATCAACTAGAGCTTCAAAGGGCATCAAAGGACCCTACTTTAAGACCCAAGATAGTTGGGGAGGGAATAAACACCTTACTCAACCCTAAGGTCCTAAAGAGCATCATACCAAAGAGAGCCTACAAGGCGCTAAAACCTCAGCAGCTGCAAACATTGATGTTGCTGCTCCTCCAAGTGGGAGTCTTAGGCACAGCTCAACCTCAAGGAAAATTAAACCTACTTAAAGACCCAAGAATACTGTGGGAAGCAGCTCGAACCCTGCTTTAGGTAAAACACTCATCAAGGACATGTTATAACCAGTGGTTAGTTAGTTTTTTTTTTTACTAGCGCTAGCAATAGTAAGTGACAGATAACAAGGAGGGATGCCCCCTAGTCAAACTTCCTCAACTTGTTAGCATTGTCTATTTCTGTTTTATGTTCAACATGAGTCAAATAGAGAGGCCTTAAAAAACACACCCATCCAAAAGGGAGCATACACCCCTACTTAAAGACCCAATAGTAGTTGTAGAAGGAAGCAAACTAAATAGAGGGGATATATAATGTCCTACAATACTCAGTTTACCCTGCTTCAAACCTAAGGTGGGTACCCGATCAAAGGGGACCAAAGACCCTACTTCATAATCCAACAATCGTTGGAGAGGGAGATAAACTAAACAGAGGGATCCAATTTCCCACTACTTTAGCTCACTTTGCCCAACCCTGTGGGGTAGAAGTAGTATCCCACCAGAGGGGAGCAACCCTTCTCCACAACAACATAGCTGGGAAGGGGAACAATTAAACAGAGGGATAAAACTGTCCCAACCTAGCTTCAATTATCCTGCCCTACCCTAAGGGGTATCAAAGCAGCTAACCAAAGGGAGCCTAGGTCACTTAAGGCTATAGACCTTGGAGCCGCTGCTTCACAAAGGGGAAACCTAATACTAAGATAAGTATGATGAAAGCAACAAGAGCAGGATTTTGTCCAGACTTCTTGTTACTTTAGTTCCAACACCAGAAGTGTTTCCTTACTTAAATACCAAAATTTATTTGGGGAAGGAATTGAAAAATGCTTAACCATCAAGAAATGTGACCCTGTCAGAAGGCGGTTTGCAAATATGTACAAAACTTGCCAATTGCATCATCGGTCCATCCTCATAGCCTGTTGTAAGCACTTTGGCACAACCAAAGTTGTGCATCTACAGCTACATCTTGTGCCCCCACACCCTTCTCGGTGTTACTTCTTGTTACTGCTCCTCAGCAATCAGATCTTCCTTACTGAACCGCTTCCAATTAATTACCTCGCTCAAGTCTTTTCTCTTCCTCCTGGCGTCACACCTCCTCTGTGCTCTATACTCCTCAGAGACGGTGCATGAGTGACCATAGTCTTCCTCTGGCCTGCCTCCAGTTATCAGACTGTGACGGGCCAGGACCCCCAGAGGCTTTGGGTGAATTTGGATGTACTTCTTGAACGCTGCTGACTGCGCCCTTGTCTCTCTAAACCTCTCGATCACCATTTCCACAGACGTGCCGAAAAGCTCAGAAGGCAAGACCGAGGCACCGAGGAGAACATTTTTATCTTTTTCCCTGATGTCTGCCTCGACCTCACCACCATCACTTCCATTGAACGACCAATCGCAGCGGCTGTTTGTTTGGTAGCTTGGCTGGCTAAGTCTGTGGTACAAAGCAGTTCAGAGACTGCTTTAGGAGACAACCCCTGCCCCTGATCCAGATCTCTCAGCAGATCCACCTGGCAGGCCTGCAACACAGCCATAGTGTGTAAGACCCGCTGGCACATACACCCTGCCATTTAATCGCAAGGTGGTTTGTAGCAGCTTAGATGGCAAGGAGCTTGAAAAGTTAAGCTCTCTACGGGAAGAAACGGAAGGCTCATGGGGAGGGACAATTATGGCCTTACAGGAACCGCCCATAGATTCTGCGACGAGGAACTTCCTGCTTCTCACGCCCCCATACCAGATCCAATCTGGTTCTGGCGCAGGCCATAACATCTAACAGCTCCCCGTATATGGTGTTTGCAAGCTGAGAGGGCTCAGTACAAATAATATCCTCGCTCTCCTCAACCGCATCCTCCTCTTCCAGGCTACAGCTACAGCGGGGCCTGAGCCACGAGGTACAGATGCTTGTCCCCTCATTCCCTCAAGAATAAGGCCGGAGCTTCTTCATTGTGATCTTGTCACAATGGTCGCATTCAGAACCCTTGAGTACTGAACGTGCATGCTCCTCACCCAGAAACCTGCGATCATGAAGGTATACACTTCCTAAAATGCTTGCTCAGGTTTTCCATTTGTAGCTCACTTCACCACATGCTATTTTGCAAACCAACAGCTGCTTAGTCGCTTTGGATAAAAGTTTCTGCAAAATGATTCAATGTAAACGTAAATGTAATGTAAAGAGCTCCTGAAGACAAAAAAAGCTGATGATATGTAGGCATCCTCTTATACTCATTAGCACTCCATTAAAGGGACACTTCACTCATTTGCATTAAGCTTTGCATTGTTAGAAACCCAGTCATACTATTGAATGGTTGTGCAACACTCTCTCATTTTCCCCTGAGACGGGAGAAATCCGTTATTTACCTCTTACACTTCCTCCTACAATGACGCAAAAATCGTCATTTTGCGTCATTGTAGGAGGAAGTGTAAAAAGGGTGGATTTCTGTTGCGACTACAAGCACTAGTTCCTCATCTTTCCCAGGGGGCGGGACCCGCTCACGCTACAGACCTATTACAGATCAGTGGGTGGGACTTTACTCTCTGAAACTGAAAGCAATATCCTCCATCTTGTTTGAAGCTAAGCTAACAGGCGCTGTGGAGACAGATGTAAAGTTATGACAATAGCGGAGGAGAGTACTCAATATGATATAGACTAGAGGAAGAGGATTTCGGAAGTCTGATGCTTGAATCAGGTGTTTGTGGCTACCTTTACAAGCCGCATTATAGCGAAGAAGAGCCGCCGAGGCAGAAGACCTGCCTGCCGCGGACGAGGAGCCCGGACTGGCTCGGGTTAGGGCGGACTGGTGGCGCCGGTGATCTCACTATGCAACTACGAACCGCTACGAACACAGAGATAGAGTCCGTCTGTGGCAAAGATTTTCAACGATGACAATTTCTCCTGGACGAAATCTCTGAATCAGACGAGGACACGGACGTTTGTGTTGTGAACTAGTTTCCTAGTTTGGCACCGCATATTTTCTGACTGAACATCCAGGTACCATGCAATAATTCACCTTTTCGAAAGAAATACAAACGAGGAGTAATGCACTAATGAGTTCGCCAACTAACTAGACATTTTGTGTGAATGTGAAATTAATTTCAAGCTCTGGTGGTAGCTAGCCTTGTAGACGGAAGAGTGATTTCTCTTATAGGCAGATATGCGCTTTCTGGATTAGTGGGAGTGGCTTTCGGAGCTGTGCAATGTGGTGCATTGTGGTGCATTGTGGTGCATTGTGGGAGTTGTTGTCTTTCATACAAATGCGTCCTGAAGTTATTTTTTGTCTTTTCTCGGTCACAAAGGCACCAAATTCAAAATTTCTTTTACATTTCGACTACATATATGACCCACTTTAAATAAAAAACAATGTTCAAATGGGTGAAATGCCCCTTTAATGATGTCATGGACTGTCTTCGGCCAATCCATGTAACCTTTCTATTCTACAAAAGGTTTTTTATGGTGGAAAAATGTTCTTTAGATTATTAAAAAGTTCTTCACACTAAGAAAAAAAAAAAGGTTATTTTAAGCAATGTTCACAGAAAGGTTTTATAGGGAATAAAAAAAAATGGTTTCTCTATATGACATCACTGCAAAAAAAACCTTTATTATTAGGAGTTTACTGTGTGTGTTCTTAATCATGTGCAAATAGATATAGACAAAAGAGAATCTGTTGATGACCCTTTATCAAAGGTCTGTTAAATACAGTTACAGTACAAACTACTAACAAGGTAAACTTTGCACAGATGGTTATGGTGGTAAAGTGAGATGAAAAGCAATATTCAAGAAGTTTAGGAAAGTAACACCATGTTGTAGTGAATTTCATGGCACTGAAAAAAAATGCTGATGTTGACAAGTGTGAAAGCTATAGTGATGACAAAGACACAAGCTAAAGGCAGTGCAACATTACAAATAACTTCGAGACATAATGGGCCTAGTTTGGGAGAAATAAAACTTACATATGTGGCTTCAACAACTACATGCATCTAAACTTGTCCAGTTAAGTCTAGAATGCATCTCAAACCACCTCCTGAAATGGTTTAGCTGATCAGATTTAAATTAGTCTCGCATTTGTTTCAGAGGGCATTTGTCCAATGTCAAGCCAGGTGGGTTTTCTCTTTTTGTTATTTCATGGATCTGTATGAAATGACACTCATCTGGCGCCAGGGCTAGAGGACGCCACAGATGAGATTCAGCGTGATCCCTAAGGATCCGACATCTACCATGACCTCTGACCTCAAGCACTGGATTTCCTCCTGCCTGACTGCAGTTAATCACATTAAATCAGGTCATAGATCATAGATCAGACATTTAATCAGGTTGTAAGCCCTTGTGAACAGTTGCCAGCTTTGTGCCAAAATCCTTGGCATATTTACTCAAATCCTTTCAACAATTACTAGTTGACATGAGCTTCTTCCAGCAGAGCTGTTTAATCATGATGTCAAATTATAGGCCAACCCAAAATACCAATTCGTCATCATTAAAACATCATTAAGCACATGCATTTGAACACCACATTTGATGCTAAACACAAAAGCTAGCACTTTTAGGCGAGAACTAATGTTTACCATATTTGATGTGTTTTATGAATGTGCTTTGAGCAACATTTTTCTTACGAGTTAAAGCCTTGACTAAACCTGTTCATCAGATTAAGTTAACATGTCTCTTCATTAGATGTTGATTAACTGCTTGGTTCATATGGATTCCTTTTATAATGTCTTTATGAACTTTTTGAATCTTGAAAGTTTGGTTGCATGGAAAAAATTAGAAGAGAATATTAAAAAATAATTTGCAAAAGTCTTGTGGGTTTGAGTAATTGATAAACTACTGTACATAACTGATGACAAAAATAAGAAAAAAGTAATTTAAATAAATATGCGCATGTGATGCATAACACAAAAGCTTTTGGGAATGCCCGTTTACTGTTTTTTACTATAAATTATAAGATTGCTCATATATTTATTTACAAATAAACAATTTTAACAATAATTTACTTATTATTTTCTTGTTGAATAGTTTGTAACATTGTGGCTGTATAAAGCGCACAATGACGAAGGATATCAACAAAAACAGTCTTTAATGAATAAATCCAAAACGTAACATGCAGGAGATCGGCAGGACTACAGAATAGCACAACCACATGAACATAAATGAGACTGAACACTGAACAAAAGTAACTAAGATAAATGATCACACAAGGAGACTAATCAAAGGAACCGGGAACAGGTGTAGCTAATTAGAAACTATGACAACAAATGAGTACACTAGGACTAAACCAAACAAAGACAATGAAAACAAAGACTAGACAGAACAAGAATGTGACAATATCGTTTTAAACTGTAGACCCTACTTTTCACTTTTCGTTAATTCATTAATTAACGAATTAATACAGTAGCATGACATTCTGTGATTTTAGGACTACATTACTTGTTTTGTACATTGTGGAAATTATTCATGATTTCTCATTGCTGCATTTTTACTAGGGAACTGAAAAGTCAGTCACTTTTAAAGGTCAAGTTGATGTGTTGGATTCACGAGGGGTGAATGCACCAAGGAAGTTCTTCTCCTTCTCCCTGATTTCCACTAGCCTGACCCACCACTGCATATGCCTTGCCATTTAACCACGAGGTGGTCTGAAGCGGTTTAGATGGCAAGGCCTTTAACGCAGACGCCTCACCATGTGAAAGACAGCTGGCCAGCATCTCCTCAACAGGGGGCATCCTCACTAATCCTCGCTCGCATAAGGAAAAGGTCAATATTTTATGCAACGGGTGGAATAATATTTCCCTGTCGCGTGCGGGTGTGGGCGCGGGTCGGACTGCGGGTCCAATAGCCAAGATTATTTCAACTCAATTCGGTGCATTTGACTGCTGCTTTCAAATGGCCTCGTGCTTATTTGTGTTCGCTCTGTCTGAAGACCGTTAAAGGCTTCTAATTACGGCACGATTTTCAGCCCTGAGCGCCGTAGCCAATCACGCTGTTATGATCTCAACCAGTGTTCCTGGACTTTTATGTTATTTCCTGTTATTTCTATTACGAAATTCAAACAATAAATACCGTTTTGGCGCTTGTAAATGTGACGTGACAGATCCCTAGCGGCACGTGAACTGATCATCTCTACTAGCTAATAGTAAATAAACACGAATGAACAATGTTAAAAGGAACAGTAACTTACCAAAATGTATATTCATCATACATAATATCAATCAATCAGTGTTTTTCAACCGCGGAAAGGGTCAATAAAACAGCTGGAGAACAATTATGTCACATAACATTTACCTCAGGAAAGCCATCTAATGACCATAATATAGGCTATAGCACGTTAGTTGGCTAGAAAAAAAGAGCTATAGAGAGTATTTAGCTAAATAAGTGTACTATATTACATATTTATTATATTTTTATTTATATCATTAAATAAAGTTGTTATTATAATAAAAAAACGCATTATTTTTAACCTTAAATAATACTGCCAGCTGATAGGGCTCTCTGTATGTTTACAGCATTAGGGGAGCTTTTCTTGAGAAAAATTAACACTTATCTTGTGTACCTAATATTTGTCCAAATTAGTCAATATTAAATCAAATCACAAGAATTGAATTGAATTGAAATCGTGAAATTAGTTTCAAGCAATAATAAAAAAAAGCATAGCTTACCAGAAATTGTACCATATAAACATTGTAACATGTTGTCACTAAACCTAATAAAATTCAGTTTAGTTACTAAAATGTTTTGACAATCACAATACACTTATTGTGATGCAAGATTATTATTTTTTACATCCCCCCAAACGCCAAACCTCTGTCAGTCGCTGAATGGACATTCCCTGGTTTAGTGGGTTTTCACCAGTTACTTTGTGTTCGCACTTTAATAAATCTAACCTGCACGTGGATCTGATTGACTCGCTGAATCTGATTGAAAGCTATAGTGATTATAATAAAATTTGCTTGCTTTACATATTTAATATATTCATAATTTGAATAAAAGTTTTAGCCTATTTTTCGTGCTGCTACAAAGAGCACCAGCGGCCAGGCGAACACTGCTGAGTTCCAGAAGAGACGATCTGCTAAAGTATTTACTAGCTTTAAGCTTACAGTTAAACAGGCCTACTAAAACATTCTTTGTTCTATTATTAAGTTGGCTTGAGAAAGCCAACTTACTGATATTGTACTTAAACTTATTATTATTATTATTATTATTCTTCTGAGACTAAAAAATTCTATATGTAACTCCTCCTAGAGCTTTAACTCTACATACTCCAAACTCGGCTCAGACACTCAAACTTTTCTGACTAAGTGTGCTATCTATTTTCAGACTGATAGGACTTACGGTTTTCCTAAAAATGACGATCAAAACTCGAAAAAACTCATTCAAAAACTCCCATTGACTTACATTGGGGAGTTCTAAAAAATTCAAACCGACAAAAATTTAAATCTAAACACCTTGAAGACTAAACCAAACTGCCGTTCTATATACTATATGAGCCATTGAGACTCATTTAAACAAATAAACTCATCCATCTATCTACTTCAAACTACTTTAAACTTTAAACTATCTATCTATCTCTTTTTAACTAATCCATCTTTCTTTCTAACTTATCCATCTTTCTTTCTAATTAATCTATCTTTCTTTCTAACTAATCCATCTTTCTTTCTTTCTTTCTTTCTTTCTTTCTTTCTTTCTAATCTATCTATCTTTCTTTCTAACTTATTCATCTTTCTTTCTCTCTAATTAATCTATCTTTCTCTCTAACTAATCCATCTTTCTTTCTTTCTTTCTTTCTTTCTTTCTTTCTTTCTTTCTAACTAACTAATATTTCCTTCATTCTTTCTAACTAATCTATCTTTCTTTCTTTCTTTCTTTCTTTCTTTCTTTCTTTCTTTCTTTCTTTCTAACTACTCTCTTTCTTTCTTTCTAACTAATCTTTCTTTCTAACCTTTTTATCTTTCTAACCTATCTTTCTTTCTTTCTTTCTAACTAATCTTTCCTTCATTCTTTTCTAACTGATCTTTCTTTCTTTCTTTCTTTCTTACTACTCTTTTTCTTTCTCTTTCTTTCTTTCTTTCTTTCTTTCTAACTTATCCATCTTTCTTTCTTTCTAATTAATCTATCTTTCTTTCTAACTAATCCATCTTTCTTTCTTTTGTTCTTTCTTTCTTTCTTTCTTTCTTTCTAACCTTTTTATCTTTCTAACCTATCTTTCTTTCTTTCTTTCTTACTAATCTTTCCTTCATTCTTTCTAACTAATCTTTCTCTTTCTTTCTTTCTTTTTCTTTCTTTCTTTCTTTCTTTCTTTCTTTCTTTCTTTCTTTCTAACTACTCTTTTTCTTTCTTTCTTTCTCTTTCTTTCTTTCTTTCTTTCTAACTTTCTTTCTAACTAACTAATCTTTCCTTCATTCTTTCTAACTAATCTTTATCTCTTTCTTTCTTTCTAACTACTCTTTTTCTTTCTTTCTTTCTTTCTTTCTTTCTTTCTTTCTTTCTTTCTTTCTAACTAATCTTTCTTTCTAACCTTTTTATCTTTCTAACCTATCTTTCTTTCTTTCTAACTAACTAATCTTTCCTTCATTCTTTCTAACTAATCTTTTTCTTTCTTTCTTTCTTTCTTTCTTTCTTTCTTTCTTTCTTTCTTTCTTTCTTTCTTTCTAACTACTCTTTTTCTTTCTTTCTTTCTTTCTTTCTTTCTTTCTTTCGAACTAATCTTTCTTTCTAACCTTTTTATCTTTCTAACCTATCTTTCTTTCTTTCTTTGTGTTAAATAATGCCAAGATCATGCTAAGAACTCTATAAAAACTCCATAGTAACCATCTGTGACAACTAACCAACCACTCAAAATACTTTAAACTACTTTTAAATACTTTAAACTTCAAACTACTTTAAACTTCAAACTACTTTAAACTTCAAACTACTTCAAACTAATTTAAACTTCAAACTAATTTAAACTTCAAACTTCTTCAAACTTTCTGGTCCGACTTTATCAAGCCAACTTAAAGTTTGTCTCGACGAACTTTCGCATCTAGTTTTAATTGTGTTGTTTAATGCAATGTTTAATTAATTGCATCTACTCAGACTGGCTAATGTTGGTTTTATTGCTTGTGTTAGGCTACATGAGAGAATAAGTTTTGTCTAACGTTAACTCATATAGGAGATTTCATGCGGGTGTGATTCGGGTCACGGTTTTTATGTCAAACGGGTCGGGTCGGGTACGGACTAAAATGAGTGTTTCTGTCGGGTTTCGGGTCGGGTGTTCTGTTAATCACTGCGGGTTCGGGTTCATCAAACAGGACCCGTGCAGGACTCAAAAGCAAGATCCAAGATCAAACATAAAACAATGCAATGGCATGGAACTCAAGACATGGACATGAACGTGAACGTGAACGTGAACGTGAACGTGAAGCTTACCAACAGAGGTTACAGTGAAACAATACTTGACAAAGACACGTGGCAAACATGAGGGCTTAAATACACACAAGACTAATGGACAAGGGACACCTGTGCACAATGAAACAATGAACCAATCGCAACATGACACAATCACATGGGGAACACATGACACAATCACATGGGGAACACATGGCAGGATCACATGACTATAACAGGGAATCACATTACAACAGGAAACATGACAGAAGGCGTGTTTTCATTACAGATTTGCGCAAAACTTTTGCGTTTTTTTCTAAATGTCAACAAAAAACTATTGCGAAATGACGGCGTTTCCATTAACCGATGTTATGCGACTAAAACTTCATTTTTCCTCTTGCGATAAGTAAAATCGTTCCAAAAACCATGGCAACAGACGTTGGTAGGTTTATGTACTATATCCCAGCCACTGCACTGGCCATTATTATTAATCGCAGGAGATGTGTGTTTTCCAAGCATTAATGGTGAGGAACGACCCTTATTATACTTGTGAGCGCCACATATGAGGTGTTTCTGGGTGTTTCTCCCTCATTTCTGCTTCCAGGTCTTGATTGTGGCATTTATTTGAGGTTTAGAATCCAGTATTCCTGTAATTCTTTTGTCTTATATGAATTTAATAAAGAACTCTGTCTCGTATTCTGTCGAAACACACCGCGTCATCTACGTCAGGTGACCTGTAAATGCAGTTCCATTGCAGTTTCGCGAAATATTTCTCTTTCGTATTGCCTGAAAAACCTCATGCGAGCAGAAAAACTTTTTTGCGATAAATGGGAGTTTTTGCGAAATTGACGTGTTTCCATTGGGCGTATATTCAATTCTCAATTTCAATTCGCGCAATTTGAAGGGTAATGGAAACGCGGCTAGAGACATGAGACAAGAACATGACACCTGAACATGACACAAACCAAAACAACCCGTAACACATCCAGCAATCGAAGAATGAGAAAGCGAAGCCACTTTCTCAAATTCCTCGGCCAGCTTGACCTGAAATCCCCAGGATTTAAGTCTCCGCTGTGCCTCAGTCATAAAACAGGGACACAGAGGCAATCACTTTCTAAAACACTTGCTGCTAGATTTATCCATATTTCGTCTTTGATTGCACACAGTACAAATAAAACGGCTCCTGAAGACAAAACAGCTGATGACGTGTAACACAGGAGCCCTTTAATACACACGGGACCTCCACTTGTGACGCGAACTGTTGAATATTGGCATGAGGTTACAATGCTGATGCGGATGCCATTCCTCATAGCAAACACCAAGACACAGTGTCCAACCCTGCATTTTATTCATATATCACCCGCAACCCATCTTAGCCAGCCGATTACTTTAATGAGCACATAGGAAGAGTCATGTCACAAACAGCAATCAAAGTGCGGAGACAGGTCACAATGTTGTGAGTATGTTCACACACATGTGACTTGCATATTTCAATAAAAGACACTTTTTAATAAACCTTTGTCATGCTTTAAAAAAGTACACTTATTTTGATGTGCTGACTAAGCACATGTAAAGCCTCAAATTTTTATTTTATATTTAAAGTTAATGTATTTGAAATGTACTAAATTGCAATATCATTAAAAATGTGTAATTACAAACATATTTGAATACACATAAGTTGAACTAGTTGCATTCAATACATTTTCATTTAATTGTAACTAACATGCAATTTAGTGTCTGAAAACAGTTCACACTTAAGTACATTCTTATAAAGTATATTATTACAGTAATAATGCTAAAGTGCACTTCGTTTTTACCAGGGTAACCCTGTAAAGGAATATAAAACGAAACACAAAGAGCCTGTGACCGTTCACTCACCCAACAATGACGATGACAAAATCCAGCATATTCCACCCGTTTCTCACATAGGAGTTCTGGTGCATCACCAGTCCATACGCGATGATCTTGAGGAAGGTTTCAATCGTGAAAATGATCAGGAAGGCATATTCTACTGTTTCCTGTGAAACACAGTGATAGAACACAGAGATTTTAGTATCTCGTTCATTTTGTGCGATTATTTGTGGAACAAGAGCATGTGATTTGTAAATTAATATTAAAGCTGGATTGACCGAAGAGAAAAATCTCAATATGCACAAAATATTCAACTGTTACTTTTGATTTTTTGTTTAACAAAATGGCAGAACAATGACACAATTTAGTGTTTTTGGTTTCCCCAATCCTGGAAAAGTACAGCCTTTCTCTTTACCCCTTAATGTGTTCAAACTGTTAGTCCATCATTAAATTACAATACACTCAAATAAATAAACAACACATCAGATTTCTAAAATCCACCACGATATATGTCCTGTTTCCAAGTCCATGTCCAGATTCAATCCTAGATGTGGAAGCTTCAAAACGTGCAAAAAGTCCCAATCTGGCAACCTTGAGCGCTTCCCACAGCCAGTGTATAACTTTGAAATGACACACGCTGTGCAACATTACTTTACTGTAAGCTATTTTTCTATTTCTAGTGGATGTTTTGCACATTATGTCGTCGTATTCAGTATTGCACAGTGAAGCAGGCTCAGCAAACGTGATAGACAGCAATTACAATCTCATGTTTGAGTCCATACTTCCCCATAAAATAAAGGCACAAAAAGTCAGGCCCTGGTTTCATGTGAATCCTCGGTTATTGATGCGAATGTTGTCTTTGGCCACGTCTCAAGCGACAGGATGACAATGGCTAAGCCACAGCACTAAGAATAGCTACAATGACTAGATTAATCCCATTTGAACAATAAAATCTCATTGCTGAACACTGCATGTCTATGTGCAAAACAAATCAGTCATAGATTTTCACATTCATATACTGCAATATAAGGCACTTTTCCAAACCCGAATGTTGACAATACATGGATTAATTTTACGTCACCCGCCCTCCTTTGTCTTAAAGCACTTAAGCTTATCAAATACTTCAGGTACATTCACTCGCTGTGGACTTCAGTTACATAAGGCCTGAGTCTGAGGACGAAGACAGACGTCTGATGGCCACAGTGACGCAGTGTCCGGTTTAGTGGACGGCAGATTTAGACTAATGGGTCTATAGTGGTTGTTATGTGCAGTAAAAGCAGGTGATGATGCTGTAGTTTATAAAATGGTCATTTGCTTTGTCTTAAAACACACCTGGACCGAAGTAAACTGATCCCAGTGCTTGTTTTGGGATTTCTGAAGCTCAGTTAGACTTCTTGCTTGGCAAAGTTGGATGTGGTTACACAGCGCTGTCATTGGCTTTGCAATTATAGCTGTAAATAGTTAGTTATGGCACAACAAATTCTTATTTGTTTTATAGTGTGTCATAAATATGGAAGCTTGTTTCTGCTATGGAATAAAGAATAAAAAGGTTCTGTCACTCTTTATCTCACAATTCTGACATTATAACTCGCAATTGTGGGTTTATATCTCACAAGTGCGAGTTATAAAGTCCAAATTGTGTTATAAACTTGCAATTGCGAGTTATAAAGTCAGAATTGTGAGATAAAAGGTTTGTATCAATTAGCTTATCCATGTTTGTCTGTGCGTCAGTGGTGGTACTCTTTCTGCAGAGTCACTGAATCATTCATTCAGCCAATTTGTTAAAGCCCCCCTGTGGTGAAAATCCAGCTTTTAATGTTGTTTATGTGTCTATGTGGTGTTATTAATATGCTTTAAGACGAACCATGTGTAAATTCATAAGTCGACACCATTGCTGAGTATTTCCTCCTTAAAACTGCAGTGAACCAAAGACAGTCTCAAAAACACGCTTTGAAATCGCTGGTGTTTCTGACGTCACAAACTACCTTGTAACCAATCAGATCAACGTGTGATCGTCAACCAGTGGATCTCTGAGTGAGTGGAGGCGGGGCTCATTTGCATATTCATACTAAATGAGGCAAGGGTGTCGAGTTACATTAAAGCGATAGTTCACTTTGAAATTAATTTTTGATATGTTTTAGCTTAAAACATATCTTAAACATATCTATATGTTTTTGGACTTTATAACTCGCACTTGTGAGATATAAACCCGCAATTGAGAAAACGAACAGTATTTATATCGTTGTTATCTCTTGAAAACAGCACACGTCCAAATGATCTGACGGCGCCGGCGGGTATAGATATATACATAGATTTCGCCTTGGCTACGGTTTCGTTCCAATGAACTGCAGTAGCCAAGGCGACATCTATGTATATATCTATACCCGCCGGCGCCGTCAGATCATTTGGACGTGTGCTGTTTTCAAGAGATAACAACGATATAAATACTGTTCGTTTTCTCACACAAACCGCTCGTTTCGTGTCTTAGGCCATCAATGTGTACTTATGATGGGGAATTGTTTCATTTGGACGTGGGGAATTGTTTTAATTTGGACTCTGTGCTTGTGTTTTGAGACAATGACCATCGACCTGCATTATATGACTGACAGACAAGAACGGTTTGACCTAAAAATATCAAAATTGAAACTACTGCGGAAACAAAGACACCTACATCTTGGATGCCCTTGAGGTAAGCTAAAACATATCAAAAATTTATTTCAAAGTGAACTATCCCTTTAAAGATATTTTAAGGCATGAAGAAGGAAAAAACTCTTAAATATGTCATTTTGGTGATCAAAGATGAGTTTTAAGTGATAAAATGATTGACTACAGGGGGACTTTTAAAAACTTTTATGTGATGGCCATACAAAAAATAGGGTTGTCCGTGGTCTGAGAATGTGTTGTGGGTGTCTGGGATGAGTGTGAGATTTCCCAGCCTGAAGTTTTGTCCCAGTCCGCCTCTGCTCACAGCATGGCTGATATTTGGAACAACAGTACTCTTAATTACTTGAAATTGTTCATTTCTACCAGCCTTCTTTGGAAAGATGCTGTATATAGATATTGAGGTGTCAAAAACAGGTCAGTTCTCACCACTTCAAATGCGGAAACAACACAACAATGGTGTCTATCCAGACAGCTTTATTTATTCAGTATCAAAAGATCTCACAAATGACTGAAGTTCACTACTCATGCAACAAAAATAACAAATATATTATTATATGTGTATTGTATATACACAAAAAATACACATTTTACTTCTGTATTTACATTTTAATTTAATTAAGTCTGCTACTCTGCTAAAATATAATTTTTAATCGCTTTTTTAATCATCTTTGAGATCATAATTTTGTAAGTGGTTTGATCGTTTAACACACTCACAGTAAGATGACATTCGGGTCTGAGATTATGGTATCAGAATACGTCTAAGATGATCTTTACATAAATCAAACTCAAGAGTGTCATTGATAACAAGCCTGTCGCTCTGTCAGCATTACAGGAACTCATGCAAGCAGACACTGTGAAGTGACTGAGTGTTTTAAGCACTTCTTTTATGGTGTCAAGAATAATTATGAAACAGCATCTTCTCACAGGATAAGGCTGCATGAATCCCATAGATGTAACAATATTGACTTCAAACATGGAAGCAGAAATCACAAAATTATCCACTACACTCTTAAAAATAAAGGTTTTAAAAAGGGTTTTCTTCTCTTCCTTTAATGGACAGGTCTTAAAGTCCCTCTGTAGTCAATAATTGTATCCCTTAAAACTCATCTTTGATCACCAAAATGACATATTTCAAAGTTTTTTCCTTCTTCATGCCTTAAAATATCTTGACTGTAACTCGACACCCTTGCCTCATTTAGTATTCGCGATTCTATGAATATGCAAATGAGCCCCGCCTCCACTCACTCACTCAGCTCAGAGATCCACTGGTTGACGATCACACGTTGATCTGATTGGTTACAAGGTAGTTTGTGACGTCAGAAACACCAGCGATTTCAAAGCGTGTTTTTGAGACTGTCTTTGGTTCACTGCAGTTTTAAGGAGGAAATACTCAGCAATGGTGTCGACTTATGAATTTACACATGGTTTGTCTTAAAGCATATTAAAAACACCACATAGACACATAAACAACATTAAAAGCTGGATTTTCACCACAGGGGGACTTTAACATTGAAAAATTGTGAGTGTTCAATAAAAAAAATAACCTTAAAAATGTCTTTTTACATTAGCATTAGCATTAGCTATTTGTCCAATTTAAATGTGACATTCAAAGAAACTCAATTCATTACATATGCTGTTCACACAGAATGATCTGAACAACTGATTCTTATTCCTGCACTGATTTTATACCCTCCATCGGCTTGCAAACATGCACGGGAAAGCATTGGCAGCGGAAGCAACTTTTTTGCAACGGAGATTTTTCAGTAAAAATGATCAGAACACTTTCATCTAGTCGCGTGTGAACACTCTTTGATGCTTTACTACACAATGAAGTGAGTCGTAATGCACTGATTTCACCCACGCAAATATTCATCATTCTACTGAAGAAAATCAGTCGCACAGGTTTGGAATGACATGAGGGTGAGTAACTAACAACTGCATTTTCATTTACCAATCAAACACTGAAGTAAGAATGCATGTAATCGAACAGCTGGTCGACTGAGATAAGGGCTGTGGCGTGAGAAAGAGAGAGACAGTGGATAGAGAGATGAGAGAGTGAGTGAAGATATAATCCTCCTATGATCCTCTTTTCCCACCCCTCCACCCTCCCGGGTTACAGATGGACTCGTGTCACTCAGAGGAATATAAATATACACAGCTTGTTGCGTTCAGAGACGCCAACCACTCTTACTACAGTTCACCAGTGTTTGTATAAAGGGCTTTCCCAGAGGCTTGTGTGCAATTGAGAATATAGGTTTGTAGGCTGGAAATGATCGATGCGCACGCATGAGTGAGTGCAATGGAAATGCAGAGAGAGAGAGAAAGGTTAAACACTGGTGTCACTGACTCGACTGAAGCTAATCTTACTGGACAAGCCCAATGCTCAAAGCCCTGGAGCTCAGAGAAGCAAAACTCACTCTGCATTTACAAGAAAAACACCATAGGCCTAGTGTCATGATAACCAGACTGCATGAATCCCAGGGCATTAGGCACTTGAGTTTGCGTGCTTGCGAATAACAGGAATTGTGATACGGCTTAATGTGATTCAAAAGGCATTGTTCATTGAATAAATATGAGCGTTGCATGTTCAGATTGAAAATGCAGTGCTGTTGCACATTCAAAGCAGTTTACAATCAATGAATACCAGCCATTAATGGCAAAAGATTACATACGATCTACTGTTGATGAATTATGACGTTGTTTACTTTATGGTGCTTATATTATAATATGTCGCAGATGGTTGTATCTTTTTAAATGAGCAGCCGGCAAAAGTAAAGCATAGACATTTCAAAATAAGAGTCCCGGTGTGTTTTGGGCTTGTTTTATAGCTATTTGTAACGGTCACCAGCTGGAGTGCCCTTGAGAGCCACCAGAGGGCACTCCACATGAGACTATTATCACTCACAAACTACATTTCCCATAACTCACTGCCCGGACTCATCATCACTTATCACTGATCACATTCACCTGTACCTCATTCACTGATTGCATTCACCTGTGTCTCATCATCCTGTTAGTCTCAGTCTATTTATACCATGGTCATTCATTCACTCACCGCGAAGTCTTGTTTAAGTGTTACACTGCATTTCTGAGCGTTTTCCCTGGTTTCTTGTCTCTTGGTTTTTGGATTTCTTGCCTGTTCCTTGGATTACTCTCTGGCCTCTGACCCCTGCCTGTTTTGTTTTGTTTTGTTTTGTTTTGTTTTGTTTTGTTTTGTTTTGTTTTGTTTTGTTTTGTTTTGTTTTGTTTTGTTTTGTGTTTTGTTTGTTTGGACTGTCTACCTGTGTTTTGAACCATTGCCTGTTTATTGGATTACGTGTCTGGATTGCCCCTTAATAAAGCTGCATTTGGATCTCTACCTTCGTGTCTCCGAGCAGTTTCGTAACACTATTATTGGTAATTCGGTTATTGAATAAACTGTATCTGGCATTTAATTCAATGTTTAAAATATGCATAGTTCCATAATTATTAAATAAATACAGTTTGAAGTATTTTGTCCACTTTGAAGTATTTTTAAGAAAAAGTCTTAATCCATTAAGCTATGAGGTGAAGCATAACATTACAAATTTTGATTTGGACCAAACAGACACATGTGGTCTTTTTCTACAGAGAAAGATCTGGGGAGCAAAGACTTAAGCAAAAGTATCTATTTGATCTCCTTTTACTCTCATTGCAGACTGTCTAGGGCATTTAGATGTGCAGTTCTGGACCAGGTTTGAAAACTAGGTCTATGAGATGCAATTGAGCTACAAAAGAGAGCAACAGAGCAAATGACCCGCAGTCAAAGACATGAGCAATATGGACAAGCACCTCTGGAGAAATTTGCCTTTGTAATTGTGCTTATGTAATTCCTCTTTAATTCACTCATCTAATCTCAATTAGCAGACACTAATCCCACGACACAGCCAATGAGAAGTCACAATACTCACCAAATCATGATTAGTTGAGTTGGAGTCATCTTCAGGAAAGGGGATGTAAACAGCTAAGGCCACACAGTTGGCAAAAATTGACAGCAGTATAAAGATATCAAAAGGTCTGGAAGTAACAGGTTTAAGGAGAAACGTCATAACGTCATTCATTCCCCAACAGATCCCACCAAATCAAACTTGATAAAGAAGTAAAATTGTACCTGAAAATCATTTGTACATTTGAATTGTACCCTGTCATGTCAGTCATATTATGTGGCTTTTTGGTATTAAAGTAGGGATGCGCCGATATGAACATTTTGGCCCATACCGATAACTGATAATTCTTATGATTGAAAGCCGATGACCGATATATTGGCAGATCAATCTAAATCCACATTTTTATATAATTTTTGAGCATCAAAAACAAAAGTCTCACCAGTAAAAGCCATGTCCTAAAATTTTATGTAGCCGATATGACAGACTTGCGCTGTTGTTGCACTGAACTGTATTTTCCTTTTTTGAAGTGATTCCAATCATATTTCAAGCAATTCAAAACCATCATGGAGAATAATGTATTATTTCCTTCAGATGCTGAAGTGTCTCAGCTGAAGGAAATAATACATTATTTATCGGCTTTAATATATTGGACAAATTTTCTTATAAGGCCGATACCGATATGGTGGCCGATATATCGTGCATCCCTAACTTAAAGCTGTTGCATGTTAATTATGTGTGACTAGCAATTGTTTCTAAACACTCGGACTAACTAACACCGGTCAGTCAAATTGATAGGGATGCGCCGATATGAACATTTTGGACGATACCGATAACCAATAATTCTTATGATTGAAAGCCGATAACCGATTTATTGGCAGATAAATCTAAATCCACATTTTTAGATAATTTTTGAGCATCAAAAATGTCCTAAAATTTTATGTAGCCGATATGACAGACTTGCGCTGTTGTTGCACTGAACTGTATTTTCCTTTTTTGAAGTGATTCCAATCATATTTCAAGCAATTCAAAACCATCATGTGCGCATCTGAAGTGTCACAGCTGAAGGAAATAATACATTATTTATCGGCTTTAATATATTGGACAAATTTTCTTATAAGGCCGATACCGATATGATGGCCGATATATCGTGCATCCCTAACTTAAAGCTGTTGCATGTTAATTATGTGTGATTGTTTCTAAACACTCGGACTAACTAACACCGGTCAGTCAAATTGATAGTCCCGCCCCAAACTCATCTCATTGGTTGAATCAGAAGTTGACATATCATCACATGGCGAATTACAAACAGCGTTTTTGCTCCTGATGGGAAGGGGAGGTGTGCAACTTAACTTAACAAGGCCATTAGCGAAGGGTACATGCAAAGTCATTTTACCGCTTATGATCACGTGACCCAAGATGTCGAGTTCACGCAATTCTCTTTATAAAGATCGATGACGGGAGAGCTGGAGTTCACCCAGGCTATAATTACAGAACATCTATTTGATTAGTTTTATCATGCATAAAATATTTTATTTTCTAATTAAAATAAGGCAACAAATGCGTTTTGATACATTACGTAAATCAAGCTTGTCCAAAGACGAGCTGACAAATTTTATAAATGTGAGAGCTATAAATATGTAGACCTATATAACTAGGGCAATATGTTCATATAAAATTCACGAAAGTTTAAGCCTTGCCAGTTTAAATACTCAACAAGAAGATGCGAAAGGAAGCTCAAGTCATTACTCGCTGCTCCCTGCCTTTTTAATGTTAAAAACACTCACTTCTCTTGACTGAATAACTTTTGTAACTTTAATAAGGATTAATCTATGTTTCATTTATACAGTGACATCTATGCAGTGTTATTTTACATTTTACATTACTCCATTTCTGTACCTAAATACTTCTGCTAGACCTGCACTGTCTATTTCATTTGTATAATTGTTCTATTGTATTTTTTTTGTGCTGTTACTTATAATTGTATTATTTGTTCTTATTTTATTACTGACTGTTTACATGTCTTTAATAATGTTTTAGATTTTAATCTAAGGCTGGTATAGTTTTGGCTGTGGTATTGAAATTGGAATCGAAAATTGTGAATTTTCACTGGTATCTAAAATTTCATAACATTCATAACTCCCTATTTTTGCAAAACCAGTTTCATGGCCTGTACATTTTCTTAAGTTACCGGCATTTGGCAGGTGTGGCAAAAAGTTAGTTTTATTCCCTGTATCTATATATATATATATATATATATATATATATATAGCCAGGTCATCACTGTAAAATAAGATAATAATAACTCTTAACTGGCTTGCCTTGTTCAATAAAGGTGAACAAACAAAGGAACATTATAAAACACAGTTGCCCTGCTCCCTCGATTGTAACGTCGCTCTAAACTCGTATGATTTTCCTTCTTCTGTGGAACACAAAAGAAGTTTCAGCTGTTTCAGATCTGTTTCTCCATACACACTTAAAAAAGTACTTTATTTGCATCATTGGTTTAATGGAACCTTGGCTTGGAACCTTTCCATTCCACAAAAGGTTCGTTAGATTATTAAAATGTTCTTGACACTGAGAAAAAAAGTTACGTTTCTTTTAAGAACTGATCACGGAAAGGTTCTTTGGGGAACCAAAAATGGTTCTTCTATCAGCATTGCTGCCAAAACCCCCTTTTGGAACCTTTAATTTTAAAGAGTGTACTGTATAATAAAAGTAAATTTGGTCAAAAAGTTTCAAGCTTCAAAGCAGACACGAAAGTGACTTAAAAAAGTCTCCACTTATTCCAAGTCTCACTGAATCTCAGTGACATAAAACCTCATTGTTTTTTTTTTTTTGTCTGTGTTGCGCAGAAAAGTGAAAAACATACGAGTTTTGGACAGTGAATGATGACAGCATTTTTACTCTCCCTTTAAAACCGTCATCCTTCACTCGCACTTTGTAACAAATCTTTCCCTCGCGGGTCAAAATGACCTGAAGCCCTAAAATTAGACTTTATTTTTTTTTGTCCAGAATGCTTATTTTATTTCATTTTGATAATATTTTTTCAATTTTTATGCAATTTTATGCAATTTTATGCAATTTTATGCAATTTTTCAATTTTATATTGCAATCTTTTAATGCAATTTTGTATTTTTGTTATTTATTATTTTATTTACCTTTAAATTCCTTGATTTGATCAATAAATAATAAATAAATAGTAATTTAAGCACATTCCTCGCATTCTTTTTAACTTAAATTCAGAATAACTCAAAATTTCATGCATAACGCTTTTAATTCAACTCAAAATATCTTACATTGGGTGTCTTTGCCGACCTCTTGGGGAAAAATAATAATATAACATGATATTTCATGACTCTTGCCACTAGATGGCCTTATAGCTCTAATTGGAGCAAATGAGCTGTTCCTCTGGGTCCTAAAGTCAGTTACTTCAGTATGCATTCAGATACACATGCAGACATTCTAAAATTATTTTTTGGTAAAGTTTTAGCATTTTTTGTTTGAATTTTGAGCATTTTTAGGTTTTTCTATGTCTATCTGAAGCATTCCTCACATTCCATTCATTCCTAAGGGGGTCAAACTGAGGGAAGGATTTGTAACTTTTTTAAATTTCAACCTCAAAACTCCTTGAATCCATTACAATTTTTTTTTTTTTTTTTTTTTTGTGTATTCATGGTTCAAGTGCATAAGGATACTTCCACTCCACTAAGCTAATGCACGCTCTGCGCACAGGGTTATTGAGAGTCAGGCAGAAGAGAGCTCTGGGAGGTCTGCTATTAGAGGTGCTTCCCTGTTTCTTGCTCTTGGCATATTGCTGGCGTTTCCTCTGGGCCAGAGAGCTGACGGGCACCGCGTTTGCAGGAGCCGAGGGGTTCGAGGTCTTCGGGACGTCCTTAGACTGTCTCGCGGCGTGGATCGCGGCCTGCCAGGAGAGAGCGGCGGCCTGGGCCGGTGAGTGAACCCTGGTGATTGACAGCTCTTCAGTCCAGGTGGGAGGAGCTTCACTGGGGACTGGGACTCTGGTACCACTGGCATAGTTGGCCCCTGAAAAGAGAAAGAAAATGAATGGTCGTTAGGGGCTTTCACACCAAAGGAACCTTTTCACAGTTCCTAGAACTATTGGCGGAACTATTGGTGTGTTCCAGCACAGGAACTAGGAATGATTTTAGTTCTTGTAATGTTTTGTCTGAAGCCCCTTTACTTCACCACTAGATAGCGTTATTTCAACCCAGATGAATTCTCCTTTGTTAAATGGTTGAATTACTCCTAATGACAAACCCTATTTAAGGCCCCACTGCCTTTTGTTATTGTTCAGTCCTGATGTTGGTCTAAGCGTTGTCATTCTCAAGGATTTTTGGGTCTGAGATTTTTCCTGCCTTCTGTTTTTGTACTTTGATTCCATGTTTTTTTGTGGTTTGTGGACTCTTGGATATATACCTTTCTGGAATCATGTTAAGGAGATCTCTTCTGTTTTGGATTACCCTTTTTGTATTGGGGAGTTGTTTGAGTTACCCTGAGAGACTTTAATCTAAAGTGTTGCCTAAGACTGTTTTCCCTCTGAAGTAAAGAGCCAAAGATAAAACTCAGACTTTTGAGATCTCATTGTATTCAAATTCCTCTGCACTTGGTTTCAACCTCCTCCAGTGGTCAAGGACACACACACATCGGAGACCCGAGTTCGATCCCCAGCTGGATCATAACAGTTCTAGGAATGCCTTTTGGAGGAACTAATTTAGCTCCTACTTCAGAGTCTAAACCAGCACTATAGGAGCTACCAGTGACGTTAGTGTTTATTGATTGGCCAAACGCACGTGAGGGCATGGTGTGTCTTGGGATTGATACGCCAAGACGATGGCATCCACTATCCAGTGGGCCAACCTCTGCTTAGAGACAGCCTTTCCCTTCTGCTGGCCTCAGTAACAGACAAAGAGCTGGTCTGAGGTCTTGAGGCTTTGCGTTCTGTCCACGTACAGGCGCAGACCGCGGACAGGACAGAGAAAAGCCAGGGCTGGGTCTGCCTCCTCCAGCGCTTGCAGGTTCACTACCTGGTCCCAAAGGGGAGTGGTAGGAACCTTGGGCACATATCCAGGCTGGGGTCTCAGGATGACGTGAGAGAGGTGACAGCACCAGAGATAAGTCCCAAGAGGGTATAGAGGGGCGAGGCGGATTCAGTCTCCTCGCTCCCCTCAGGAACCTGACGATCAGGTCGTGCTTCCCCACGGATCTCCCGTCAACTGCATCGTGATGTGCAGCAATAGAGGCAACATACACTTTGAGGGTGGAGGGAAACAGCCCACGCTCCAACCCATCTTGCAGGAAGGAAAGCACAGTACCAATCGAACATCTTCGGGGGTCTTTTCGGGGAGAAGAACTCCACTCAATGAACAGGTTCCACTTCAGGGCAGTTATTCTACTTCAGGGAGTAGCACGACTGGCAATGGGATGAGTTCGGAGAGGCAAACTATCTGTGCGGCCCCGAAGTGGTCCCAAATCAGCTGGACCGCCTGGGGATGGAGTCTCCACTCTCCCGGGGCCACAGGCTGTTGTGAGAGCTTGTCGGCGGCACGGTTGAGCAGGCCAGGGATATAAGTGGCACGAAGCGACCTCAGATGCTTCTGACTCCATAGGAGGAGATGGCGGGCGAGCTGCGACATGCGTCGGGAGCGTAGACCACATTGATAGTTGATGTACGCAACGGTCGAGTCCAGCTCCATACCGAGAAAAGGGATCTTCTGCACGGGGGCGAGTTTGCTCTTTTCCCAATTGACCCGAAGACCCAACTGACTGATATGCTGGAGTAGCAAGCCCCTGTGCTCGCACAACTGCGCCTGAGACTGATACGAACACCATACTCTCTCATGGGAGCAATGGCCACCTCGCTCAGTTAATGGCCACCTTCGTAAAGACGCGGGGCGATAGGGCAAGCCCGAAGGGTAGGACTTTGTACTGATATGCTTGACCCTCGAACGCAAAGCACTAGGCTTGTTGCGATAGTCGGTGTTACCGGTGATACACGGTGTTTAACCCACCTACCGGTCATAGCACTTGACCACCGGCACCGTCCCCATCGTGTTGAAGTTTTAGCCTATAGTAATAAAGCACTTAATTCAGTTAGTGACTACTAGGGCCCTATGATTTCCGTGATGCAGAAAACGCGGACGGAATCACGGAATGTACACATGAAAACGGAATTCTCTTATACGCACGGAATTTGCATATGTTTTGTTGACATATTAAATAAAAAATGTTTTACTTCCTTCTCATTTTTGCAGTTTAAAACAACAAACGTAGAAAGGTCTCTACCTAAACCCAGAGCCATATAGAGAGACATCTGTCAATACAGTCAATACAGGGATGCAAACAGCGCGCTTTTCAGTATGAGTGCAAGCGTGAACCTTTTGCGCGCTCAAGTTCGTTATTTCAAATGTAGGCGCGCGGCAAGCGCGCTCATAAGTGAAGCGCCGACGCGCTCATTTTTTCCAGGCGCAGCGAGATGAAAACACCTCAACTTTTCAGACTGCCGCAAGCGCACCGCAGTTCATGAGACAAGAACCAACATATCAACTTCACCCTTTCCGTAACAACATTGAAAGCTCAGTCAACATAAAGAATGAGGGTAGCACACCACAAACACTATACGGGTGTTTTTCTCTTCTCCGTAAATAAATCTTGTAGCAGAGCTACAGCAAGCGTTTTTCGGTGGTGGAAATCTATTAGCTACTAAAACTTCTTTGTCGTTGTGGAGAGCGCGGTGCATGGTTGCATTAACGCCACGGGAAAATCGGACCGAATTTTACTATTAATAATAAAAGATTGCCTAAGCTAATATGCATTTGTATTTGTACACGCACATCTTCAAGCACACCACAAAAATGAAGGACACTGGAAGTTATTGATGTTCGTTCGTTTCATATTCGATGGTTGTGCAGGGTTTTTTTTTTTTTTTTTGCTGAAAAAGGCAGGCACTTTATTTAACGAATAGTGATTTTTTTATATATAATTTCTTTTTTGATACTTGCACGATGTGTGCAGTGGTTCGTTTTGTTAATAAATGCACTTTAAAGGTGTTTCATAAGTGCTTTTGTTTAGTTTTTACATGGTGTGTTAAGTTATTAATCATTTTGCAATAAAGATGTGTGTAATACAAGCGAGTATCTTATTGTTTTGTGTATTTTTATTAAGAATAAAATAAATTAACCCATGATTAATTCAAACAAATGCTACTGAATTGCCGCTAATTAAAGTGAAAGTAAATTGAGACGTGTGCACGTCCGCATTTTCGGCCACCCGAAATCCCCGACACGCAACCCCGGTGACACCGGGATTACCGGTTTTTTTACACGTCGATTAACCGGTGGAAAAAATCCGTCACCGCAACATCCCTACAAAGCACAGGAATGGCCTTTGTCGCAGGAGGATGGAGACATAAAAGTACATGTCCTTCAGGTCGTTCGCTGCAAACCAATCTCGGGGACGGATGCATTCAAAAATGCGTTTCTGCGTTAGCATCTTGAACGGAAGCTTGTAAAGGGCCCGGTTCAAAACTCGCAGGTCCAAGATTGGCCGTAACCCACCGCCTTTCTTGGGTACAATGAAGTACGGGCTGTAGAAGCCGGTCTTCATATCTGCATGACAGAGGCACGTTCGCTCAACACCGAAGTGTAATGAACACCGCTGAACTTGGGCGGACGCCGGCCGAACTGAATCGTATACATGAGTCTGATGGTGCAGAGGAGCCAACTGGACCGGTTGGGAAGCACTCTCCAGACTTCCACGAACCGGGCTAGGAGGACCAGAGCCGGGCCAGGAGGACCAGACGTACCCGGGGTGGGGCAGCGAAGTGGATGACAGGGACCCAACTCGGAAGGCCAGAGGGCGGCCCGAAGTGGGTTCTGACTGTGCGGTGCAACACTTACCACAGGTCGGCAGGGGGTGCGTGAGAAGTGTAATCTGGTCCTCGAACCGCACCTGGCTGCCGACTGGCGATACAAGATGGGGCTGGGGGTGGCCAGGCTTTACAGGGTCACACACCGCCAGTCTGGCCCTCTTGGGACCCAGGAACAGAGGTATTTGCTCTTTCTTTGAAAATGTGGGTGCCGCTGGACTCCGGGGAACAGAAACAGACACAAAACAAAGATTCTCCACCCGGCCCTCCTCCGGGGGAGGGAGTGGTTCGGTCACCATCTCCCGAAGAGCTCGTTGCTCCATCCTTGGGTGGCCCGTCTCAGGGACGCTTGCACTTGCGCTTGCCACCTGGCCTGGCAGCGCCTGAGGCGGGCTGGGTGGCCTGCCTGCACTCACGCCCTCTAACCAACCGTCAGAACAAACAAACACAAAGAATGCTGTTAAAACAGTAGTTGAGAGCTCAGAAGGCTCGCGATCACCGCTGCACTCGCGCTGTAACCACACCAGCACCGGGAGAGACTTCCAGAAGAAGCACCGACACACTCGTTCGTTGAAAACACTCCAACACTCTTCAGAGACATCGACATCCGATTGGCTCCGAAGCGAAAGACAAGTGGTGCGTGCATCCGCTTCCATGTTTATACCCGTGCTGCGGGGCGGAGCGTGAGATGCAAATCTCGCACGCCAATGTGCATTTATGGTAATGACACCAAACTTTTAGATTCAAGTAAAAATTTACAATTCTCTATTCCAATTTCAATACCACAGCTAAAACTACTAGCCTAAATTTAAAACATCATTAAAGACAAGTAATCAGTCATAATAAAAAAAGGACAAATAATCAAATTACAAGGAAAAGCACAAATGAATAAAATATAAGATACAAATGAAATAAGCAGTGCTTTTCCAATTTTTCAGGCAGTAGTTTTCAGGTACATAAATTTAATAAAGTAAGCAAATGTAAAATACCTGCATAGTCTTCACTGTATAAATTAAACATTCTTATTAATTAATCCTTATTAAAGCTACAAAAGTTATTCAGCCAAGAGCAGTGAGTGATTTTTTTCTCTGTCCTTTGCTGAAACAGACAGCAGGAATATTAGGCCGCTGCCACTTTAAAAGTGAATGCACGGATCCAATATACTGATACTGACACACATGTATTTACTTTCTGTTTACATGTCATAAGTACTGTTTACATTCACTTATAACATAACCGACTATGTGTTACTAGAATGTTCTTGTCAAGGCTTACACTCTCGTGACAATGAAGCACTGGCCCTTCAACTGTCCCAAGCGTCATTCACGTTTGTTCAATTTCATGCATTGTTAGAATTCATAAAAATGTTACTGGCCACCTGCCGAGTGACACTGTTTCATAAACTCGCCATGGTGATTTTTACTCACATTTGGCGCTTGCTGAGTGTTAATTTTAGGCTCTATATTTATATGTATACAGTATAATACATATATACTGTATATACTGTATATAAATATAAATAGGCTATACCTAACATAAAAGTTTGTAAATGTGTGTGTGTGTGTGTGTGTGTGTGTGTGTGTGTGCATGCATGATGTGAAAACACACACACACACACACACACATATATAGGCCTATTATATATTTTTATGTTAGATGCGATAAATCGCGATTAATCGATTTGAGAGCACTAATGTCTAATATATCTAATATATAAGCACTACTATTATACATGCCTATATCATTACAAATTAATATATATTTATGTCCTGCCAACAGGGAAACGTTCTCGGAACTTTAGCTAACGTTTTCTCAAGGTTCTCTTAAAGTTATAAACAAAAACTCTTCCAGTAACGTTAATAACGTTCGTTCAGAGTTATCTGGTCTTTAATAATGATCTCCAAAAGTTAGAACAAAAACATTATTACTTAACCTATAGATACATCGCTCATGGGACGTTTTACCTGAAACATTTAGTTGGATGTTTGTCTAACGTTTTTTATTTTTATTTTTTAATGTTACTATTTCTTTCAGAATGTTCAGAGAACTTCCCATTATGACTGAAGAATGATACAATGGAATGTTTCCATAGCGTTCACATAAAAAAACGGGTTTTGACGTTTTGAACGTTCAAGAGAACATTCATAAATATCGATTTCATAACTTAATGGCTAACAAAACGTTCTTATTTATGTCAGCATATTTATATCCAGCCATGACGATCCTCGCGGCACTAGTATGATGTGCGCTGATGCGTTCAGCACAACTTTGACATGGACATCTTCACCTCACTTTGACAACACAGCAAAATATCGCCAGTTTCGCTCAGTTAAGCCCTTTTAATATGAAACGCATTTAGTCACATCTGTATTTGTGTGTTTACCTCCTTCAGTCGGTTCCTCTGACTCGTCCATCCCCTCCTCCACATTGAAACCCTGTTTTACTGTTTGTTATAGTCCAGCTCGCGTGATTATATCACATCTTATCTATCATGTTTAGACCGCTAGTTGATGATCATAATGATGATGATGATGGTGCTGATGCTGAAGCCTCTTCGCAACATCCGGGTGTCTCCGCGATGAAGATTAAATCCACTGAGCGCCATTAAAGATGCCTAGAGTCAGTCTGACAGTCTTATGCTTATTTTATCCGGACTAAATCAGAGAGAAAACACACACTGGTTTCGCTCGCAGTTGTGCGTCTGTTTTAAATTAAATCCGTGTTCGGGGAATAGAGTTGCCTGGAATATTCAATTACCTTTGCAGGACATCTAACAGGCTTTGCAACAGGTCACTGAGCCTCAGACAATGTTCCTGCACACACTGTATTACTTCCGAGCTTTGGCTTCATAAAGTCAAGCAGCTTTTTATACACCCAGATAAAGTTCAACTAAATCTTACCTCGGATTCCCAGTATGAACGTCATCTCTCATTGACTGAGTGCATGTTTTCTGCTCATTATGGCCATATGTTGAAGCACAGGGCTCAGTTAGGGAGTGTGTGTTGGATTACCTGTGTGTAGCAGATAATCCCCATATTAATCCTCTGACTCAAGCCTTCTGTGCCACTGGGTGGAAGCCAATGGAGCGCGTGCACGCGAATATTCCGTCCAAAAGCGATCGATATGATCATGTTGTTGATTTACCATAGCAGTGATTAATCATAATTTACATCAACTCTGATTCTGAAGTAGGCCCTGTGTTATCTACAGTAATGTCAAGTGTTCATTTCTAGCTGTAGTGATGCTTATTTTTTTTTAATTGTTTTAACTTTTATTTGTCTTCAGCTGTAAATAAACACATACAGTGAAGTGTGTGTGTATGTGTGTGTGTGTGTGTGTGTGTGTGTGTAACAGCGAGCTCTTGCGGTTTCTCCATTACATCACAGTTTAAATCCCCGTCATTAATGAATCTGAGCTCTAAGTTCATTAAAATACAGCTCAAATAGTTTATAGTTAAATTCAAATAAATCCAATAATACTCCAATAACCACAAGTGAAAATAGTTCTAGTCCGTCAAAACAGTTTTGAGTTTAATTGATATAATTTAGTGTCTCTGTGGGAAATAGACAGTGATTTATGACAGAATATTATACTGAATATCAGAGTTTTTTTATGTCTGTTTGTTAATGAGAGATTTTTGGACACATTCATGGTTTTAGATTTGTGAGTAAAAGTTTTTATTTTGAAGAAAAAACATTAAATGAAACCCTTAGGGTAAGATGAGCCACCAGAACTGGCACATAAGGCCCAGACTGGCATGTTGTTACTAGTGTTATTATTTTTAAATGTAATAATTATTGTAATCAATGGGGTTATTATTCAGTATTTCCATTAGATTTACATTCTTTGCTTTCATTAAAACTTACAGGTTAATTGAGTGAAATCATCATAAATTTGCATTCGGTTGCTGTTGTGACATATCTTCAATTTAAATATTAGTAATTAAATACGTAAATATTAATATGTCTGTGTAAATCATAGAATAATTTTCAGTGTGTCATAGTTTTGAATTTTCATCTCATAATTATCACTTAGTATATCATAATCAGTATTGGGCATAATGCATTAATTATTTACTGTAATTTAATTACATTTCCCTTGAAAAAGTAAAGTAGGGGATACTCTTACTTTTTTTCTGTAATTTAATTAGTTACTTATGTAATTGCATTAACTACTGTAATTCTATATAGCCTGCTGTAATTCAGTAGTGGATTTAACTATTAGTCTAATTTTAAAATGTATGCTTTTAATGTAAGCTTCTCCCTTTAATTACTTTGGTCAGTTCAAGAATAATTTAGGCAATATTATTTATTTGAAAGAATTAAAAGCAGTTCCATGTCCTTGTCGGGGTGGACATGGGATTTAGTACGTAATTAGTAGCTAATAATAACAAGTAATGCAACGGGTGATTATTTTAATGTCATTAGTAGCTATTAATTCATTGTATTTTTGTTGAGTAATTTACTCAACACTTATCATAACTATGATTTAGTATGTCAGAATTAAGTGACCCAAAAAAAAGTTTTATCTGGAGGAAATGGGCTTCCATGGATAAATACAGATTAATTTGAGTATTATTGTAATTTATACATGCCCGTTTTAACGTGACATTAGTGTTTGTTTGAGCGCGGAACTATGCGCGAACTCTGGCGGAAGCACGTGCATAATAATAAAACGGCAACCGGAAGTGTGTCTCCTGGAATGTGTTCCGTGTAGTCGCAGTGAAGATGGAGTGTGTGAATAAAGCGGGGCATCTGATGAGTCTCGCGGCTCTACAACAGTATGATCCCTATATAGTCAAACTGCTGGATGTCACCGGGCAGGTCGCGCTCTATACTTTCAACTCCAAAGCAAACGAATGGGTGAGATTTCTAAACGTGTTGCCTTATAATCAGCGCGTGCGTCATTTAGCCTGCAGTGGCTAATGCTAATAACATCGTCACTAGCCCAGAGTCTCCATTATGGTGTCTAATGCATGTTTATATTCATCCAGAAAGAACACACGACGGAGTTATCTAGCAGCGTGTGGGTTTGCTGGAACATCAGTGTTATGAATCAGCATTCAACGCCCAGATTAACAGATTAATGATCAGCTTATACGAGAAAGTACAATTAGTATCACATTCTGTCTATCAATAAAGTTCTGCAAATACAATTGACATCTATGGAAGACATTTACGTTTCAGAATCATATGCATCATAATTATGAGATAAAAGTCTGACCTTCTGTCATCATTTTAATTTTCCATCTCTTATGCCATAAATCTGACTTTATGTCAATATCATGACTTAGTGTTTTAGAATGTCGACGTTTTAATCATAATCATGACTTGGTATGTTATTATTTTGATTTTGTTTGCAGAATCATGAGTTAGTATGGTAAAATTTCGACTTTTTAATCAATCGTGACTTAGCATGTTTTAATTTTGATGGTTTATGCCATAATCATGACTTAGTATAGTAGAATAATGACTTAGCATGTTAGAATTTCGACTTTTTAATCATAATCATGAATTAGTATGTTATTATTTAGATTTTTTTAAATCATAATTATGACTTTAAAATCTCAACTTTTTAATCAATGATGTCTTAGTATGTAGTATGTTATAATTTTGATGGTTTGTCATAATCATGAATTAGTATGTTAGAATTTTGACTTTTTAATCATAATTACGACTCTAAAATCTCAACTTTTTAATCAATCGTGACTTAGTATGTTATAATTTTGATGGTTTATGTCATAATCATGACTTAGTATAGTAGAATTATGACTTCGTATGTTAGAATTTTGACTTTTTAATCATAATCATGACTTAGTATGTTATTATTTAATGTTTTTTAAATCATAATTATGACTTTAAAATCTCAACTTTTTAATCAATCATGACTTTGATTGATTTTGATGGTTTCTGTCATAATCATGACTTAGTATATTAGAATTATGACTTCGTATATTTTAGAATTTCGACTTTTTAATCATAGTCATAACTTAGTATGTTATTATTTTGATTGTTTTGCATAATCATGACTTAGTATTGTAAAATTTCGACTTTTTAATCAATCGTGACTTAGCCTGTTTTAATTTTGATGATTTATGTCATAATCATGACTTAGTATATTAGAATTATGTTAGAATTTCGACTTTTTAATCATAATCATGACTTAGTATGTTATTATTTTGATTTTTTTAAATCATAATTATGACTTTAAAATCTCAACTTTTTAATCATAGTCATGACTTAGTATGTTATTATTTTGATTTTGTTTTTCATAATCATGAGTTAGTATTGTAAAATTTCGACTTTTTAATCAATCGTGACTTAGCCTGTTTTAATTTTGATGATTTATGTCATAATTATGACTTTAAAATCTCAACTTTTTAATCATAGTCATGACTTAGTATGTTATTATTTTGATTTTGTTTTTCATAATCATGAGTTAGTATTGTAAAATTTCGACTTTTTAATCAATCATGATTAAAGTATGTTATAATTTTGATGGTTTCTGTCATAATCATGAGTTAGCATGTTAGAATTATGACTTAATATGTTATAATTAGCTTTTTAGTTTCATTATATTTTATTTTGTCTGTCATTATTGTGGCTTACTATGTCATAATTATGATTTTTTTGTCATGTCATAATGCAGTTGTGTCCTTGTTTGGTCAAAGGTCTTCCATCGATGTCAGCTTCTGTCGTTAGCGTGCGTCCTCTAGCAGATCTGCCGCTCGCTCTCTGTGTTAGCACTGAATATGAGCTCTGTCTGAACACTAACTCCTCTCTCTCACTCCAGGAGAAGACTGAGATTGAAGGCACATTATTTGTGTACGCCAGGTGAGCGTCGACTGACAGGAACTGAAGGTTGTTCTGTTAGTCACACATTCATCTGTAGTTCAGTCTGAATGTGTGTGTGTGTGTGTGTGTTTCTCCGCAGGTCGGCGTCTCCCCATCATGGCTTCACGATCATGAACCGTTTGAGCACAGAGAACTTAGTGGAGCCCATCAATAAAGACTTGGAGTTCCAGCTCCAGGACCCTTTCCTACTGTACAGGAACGGCAACCGTAAGTTCAGGATCAAACACTGTACTCGTCCGTTATCTGCTGTGAGGAACCCAGACCAGTCAGCATTAACCCTATAAAGCCTGGCGTATCATATGTGAATTACTAAGGCCTCGTGTGGATCAACATGATGCTGATAAACCTGTTGCACTCAATATACAGTACAGGCCAAAAGTTTGGAAACATTACTATTTTTAATGTTTTTGAAAGAAGTTTCTTCTGCTCATCAAGCCTGCATTTATTTGATCAAAAAAAAGTAATATTGTGATATATTATTACAATTTAAAATAATTGGTTTTCAATTTATTATATTTTAAATTATCATTTATTTCTGTGATGCAAAGCTGAATTTTCAGGATCATTACTCCAGTCTATCACATGATCCTTTAGAAATAATTCTAATATGATGATTCATTATCAAAGTTGGAAACAGTTCTGCTGCTTAATATATTTTCATAACCTGTGATACTTTATTAGGATACTTTGATGAATAAAAAGTAAAAAAATAAAAAAGAAGCAAATGTTTTAAAAATAGAAATCTTTTGTAACAACAATATACACCACTGGTCTTTTTTTTTGGAAATAAATCAATACTTTAATTCAGCAAGGATGTGTTAAATTGATAAAAAGTGATAGTAAAGAAGATTTATATTATTAGAAAATATATATATTTTTTAATAAATGCAGTTCTTTTTAACCTTTTATTCCTCAAATATATTAGGCAGCAGAACTGTGTCCAACACTCATAATAAATCAGAATATTAGAATGATTTCTAAAGGATCATGTGATAGACTGGATGTCACATGTGACACTGAAGACTGGAGTAATGATGCTGAAAATTCAGCTTTGCATCACAGAAATAAATTATTTTTTAAAGTATATACAAATAGAAAACTATTATTGTAAGTTGTAATAATATTTCACAATATTACTGTTTTTTTCTTTCTGTATTTTTGATCAAATAAACGCAGCCTTGATGAGCATTAGAGACTTCTTTCAAAAATATAAAAAAACATAATGTTTCCAAACTTTTGACCAGTACTGTATCTGATTCAGATTTTTTTTATCTAGTAAAAGTCTTTTAGTATGATTGTACAAACGTCCTCCTTTAGCTCGTGCTTCACGTTTTCTTGATTTTTGTCAAGTGAATATAAGAGTAATATTGATATTGTTAGTAATATTTCAAGATGAACTGAACTGGACTGAAGCAACTTTGGTTTTACTTGATTTTCCAGCATTTATTAGAAAAATAATTAGTATCAAATATGATCATCATTTGTTTATCTCTCAATTATATTATATCTCTATTATCTGTTAAAATATCATCTTACAAAGACATTATTGGCAGATATAGAGAGACGACTGATATGTATGTGTTTTATGTCAGTATCTGCTATACTGTTATAAAGATCTCATTGATTCTTATAAATATCAGCATCTGCAGCATTTCTGCTCACTCTGAGCCTCTAAATAAAACTGAGCTGTTTTTACTACATATTCTCACTATTTCATACAATATTATGAGCCAAAAAGCCTGATGTATCAATTATGATATTTAACAAAAAACGGATATGCAAACTTTTTTTTTTTTTGGAAAGTTCAATAAAATTTCCAAAAAAATAGATAAAAATAGATATTTCTCAGTATTTACAGGGTTAAAATGTTGTTGTTTTTTAACAAAGAATGAAACAAACATTAAATCTGCATATTAATGAAACATGATTTCTGAATATTTAACTTAAACCTTCATGTCCGTGTCAGCCTTGTTTGCTTTAACTCTAAAGTTTCATGTTCCAGTCACCTTTATTTCTATTGCACTTTATAAATTACAGATGGTTTGAAAGCAGCTTTACAGAGATAACAGGAGAATTATTAATTAATCTAGAATGGCAATTATGCATTTCAGCTGAAGTCAGTTCAGTGTTGATTCAGTTCCGTTGTAAAGATCATCAATTATTAAATTAGTGTATTTATTTATAAATAAATATATTTTTTATATTTTCATTATTTATAAATAAATATATTTTTAAATAAAAAGTATTATTTATTTATTTATTAGTATATTTATCTATAATGCAGTTCTGCAAAAAATGATGTCATCGTCCGGCTCAGTTCTCATACAACAGCGTCAGTACAGTCAGATCACTGATATTGTTGAATATTAAGTGAAGAATATTAATTAATTTCATGAATGCTAATATTGTCGCAAAATCTCAGCTATATTATCCCACAGCTCTGTACATACAGTTGGATTTATAGTGTATAATGTAATACTTTGCATACAAGCTGCACTCATGTAAAGCAATATATGCTGTACAACTAATCCCAACTACTTAAACATTTTTTTTGTGAAATAACTATATTATTGCCCAGCTCTAATTTAATATCTAATCAATGCAACTCTAAGGCATGAAGATATTACAAATATTAACATCATGATTTTTATTTTGGGTGAACCATCCACAAATCATATTTTTTTATTGCAATTATATTGACACGATATGTATTGTTGCACGCCTATATTTGACTGTATATTTGTGTATTAAATTCTGTGTAACCGTCCACGTATTTGCAACACAACCCCACTTTCCCAGTGTGTTTAAATGTCTCTGTTTCTCTCCTGTATTTCTTCATGTTTCTGTGTGTGTGTGTGTGTCAGTGGGCATCTACAGTATCTGGTTCTACGATAAGGCCGACTGCCAGCGGATAGCACAGCTCATGCTACAGTGAGTATCACTCATCAGCATAACTCGCCCTGAAACCTGCGAGTGATCAGAGTAATGTGTTTATCTGAGCTGTGTGTGTGTGTGTGTGTAGGATCGTGAAGCAGGAGGCGTTTCGAGCGCAGTGTGTGTCTCCCGACAGAGGCTCGAGTGGCAGGACCAACGGCCTGGTTCAGTCCAAACCCACAGATATCCTGGAGCTGCTCAGCAAGGCCAAAGAGGAGTACCACAGGGTATGAGGACGGGCTTATAACTCAGTCATCACGTTTGTGTCCGCAAGACTGGTCATCACTGTTTAACTCTCATCCTTCACTCGCACTTTATAACAAATCCTTCCCTCACGGGTCAAAATGACCCGAAGCCCTAAAATTATCCTTTTATTTATTTATTTTTATTTTATTTATTCAGAAAGCTTATTTCATTTTGATAATGTTTTTATATATTTTTCGTTTTTTTTTTTAAATTCTATTTACCTTTTAAATTACTCGATTTTATCAATAAATAATAAATAAATAACAATTTAAGCACATTATTTCAACTTAAATTCAAAGTAACTCATTATTTCATGCATTTTCCTTGTAAATTTAGTTAAAAACATCTCACATTGTGTGTGTCTGGTGTTTCTGCCGACCTCTTGTGGAAAAATAGTAATATAAGATGATATTTCATAACTCTTGCCACTAGATGGCCTTATAGCTCTATATGGAGCAAATGAGCTGCTCTCCTCTGTCCTAAAGTCTGTTTTTGATTTATCATATGCATTCAGATATATATTTAGACATTATAAAATAGTTTTTTTTTTGGTAAAGTTTTAGCATTCTTTTTGTTGTAATTTTGACAATTTCTTTAAGCTTTTCTATATGTACAGAAGTGTCAGATATTGTAATCTAATCTAGTCAAATCTAACCACTTGATATCTGTGATAATCATTTTGAATGATTGATTTTTATTTTAAAAAACATTGAGAAATAAAAAGCCATTGTCCCCATTAAATGACCCCCATTCATTTTAATGGGAATTCCTGTGTGTGTGTGTGTGTGTGTGTGTGTGTGTGTGTGTGTGTGTTCTGCATAGGGGATGTTCTATAGTCTACAGAAAAGGTTTGGTCATATCATATAGGGATGCACTGATATGAACATATTGACTGATACCGATAATTTTTTATATTTCAATGCCGATAACCGATATATTGGCCGATAAATCTAAATCCAAATTTTGGTATAATTTTTGAGAGCCTGATTATTAAAACAGAAGTCTCACCAGTAAAGCCACGTCTCAAACACAATTATAATGATGTTCTCATGATAATGTTATGTAGTCGATATGACAGACTTGTATCACTTTACTGTATTTTCCTTTTTTCTCCCAATCATATTCCAAGCAATTCATAATCATCATGTTGAACAGTGCGCATCTGAAGCGTCTCAGCTGGAGGAAATAATACATTATTGGTACATTTTAATATATTGGACAAATTTATTTATCAGGCCGATAACGATAACATTATAAAATGAACCGATATCGGCTGATATGGTGGCCGATATATCGTGCATCTCTAATATCATATATAATATAGTTCAAACCGATTATCAGCTTATGTTTACTCCGAGAGATTGTCCATCATCAGACTGAAGAAAATGTGTAGATGAATAAAGTGACTAATAACGTGTGTGTGTGTTTCTAGAGTCAGTCGACAGAGAGGGAGGTTGAGGTGAACTGTGAGTCTGTGCCGTCACAGGAGAAGAGAGACGACACCACAGCAGCTCAGCAGGAGAAGGTCTTTAACATTAACATTAATAAATGCTGAAGAATTAATGTTCATTCTTAACTCATGTTAGCTAAGGTAGTTAACTAATAAACCTTATTATAAAGTATTACCAGAATTTCTGACAAATATTAAATTGAAAGATTCTAGGTAAATGTTATTATTACTGTTGTTACTATTGGTATACATGACTGATTTTGTATATTGATTGTTTTTTTTTAAGAAAAATTGTTAAATTATTGTAAACAATATATTGAAATACTGTTGATTGGCATGAATAATAGCCATGGCTGCTGATATGGCGTTAAAATCATTAGGGATGCACCGAAATGAAAATTCTTGGCCGAAACCGAAAACCGAAAAAGAGGAAACCAAGGCCGAAAACCGAAACACCGAAAGAAATTATGCCAATTATTGTTAGTACCATTGCATTTATGGCTATGACTGTGTACTAAGTTTACTAAAATCAAGGCATTGCAATTGCATAAATTAATATTAAAGTTTCAAAGAATAAATCCATTAAAATTTTATGCAAATATTTATTTAGCATTTGCAAAGTATAAAATTAAATGTTTAACTTGACCCCACTCATGTGTACATTAAATAATAATGTAAAAGCCTACTGGCCTGGAGAAAGGTTTAAAAATGAAATGTTCTCTCATAAAAACAAAGTGCATTTAGGTCAATACTGCCATAGCCCAAAATAATATCTGCAGTTATATGCTCATGGACGTGAGTTGCAAAAACCATAAACAGCTCAGGTAAACCTCTGAGAAATGACGGCTGCTCTGCACACACACGCAAAGGTCTCTTGCTCCCTCTCTCTGCCGCGCGCGCTACGTATGCGCGCTCATGCTCGCGATTCCGGGAGATTTAAACTAATTTGCGGGCATTAGGGAGCCGGTATCAATACGCGGGAGACTCCCGGAACTTCCCGAAGACTTGGGATGTCTGTGTTTTGAAAATCGCTGTCCGTGGGTCACTCTCAGATATATTTAAATACGTCCACACCGCAGATATGTAATGTTGCTTCAGACAAGCACGTGCAGGTCGCGGTGTCTGCTGTTTGCGTCATCACAACATTTCGGCCGTATTGTTTCGGTGATAAAAGTCTTTCGGCCGAAAACCGAAAATGCCCTTTTGGGCCATTTTCGGCCGAAAATTTTCGGTGGCCGAATATTCGGTGCATCCCTAATCATTATAATAAATCTAACAGTGTGTCTCTTTCTCCTCCACAGTCGAGTCACTCAGTAGTGAAGCAGATCACGGTGGAAGAGCTTTTCGGCAGCTCCTTCCCCAAAGACCCGTCCCAGTCCCAGCACCAGTCCCAGTCCCAGTCTCCAGCGTACGGCCCTCCTCTCCTGTCCTGTGACCCGGGCGGCCCGGCGCTGGTCTCTCTGTTCCAGACCCGAGACTCGAGGACGAGTGCTTCACACACGCAGGAGAGCGGGGGTGCGTCGGGGCGTCGAGGTTCGGCTGGTCCTCTAACTCCTGCGTATATGAGTCCTCTCACAGAGGCTCATGGGATAGCGGCTCCCCTGCCAGGGTTCAGGCCCGGCCCGCTCGTCACGCCACAGAGCTTCAGAGAGACCGGCTGCAAAGCTACAGGCTCTTTCACAGGAAAGAGTCCAGCGCCGGCTCAGGGGAACACGCTCAGCAACGCGTTCATGGTACGTCACTCTTCTTTTTTTACTTTTTAAGCAGAAATAGCAGATGCAGTTATTTAAAGGGGTCATGACATGGTTTTTGTTTTGTTACGTTACCTTAGGTGCAATTATAGTACTACTATAGTTTTTTGGACAAATTTGAGTGATTTATGACCTTTCCCCACAGTTTCTCATCCTCTGATTCAAACAGTCTGTTTTGGGGGTGTTTCCCCTTTAAGAGTTCAGTGTTAACGTCATTGGCTAAAGGTAGTTTAAGATGAAATACATTACTTAGTGTTTGCGGCGTCGTTGTTGACGGGGAGTAACGGGTATAATGGGGAGGACGTCTTAAGCTATGAAACTGGCAGGAAGTTTTAATGGTGGTACCTCTTATATACCAAAAGATCAAGGCAAATTTGGTTTCTCATGTCATGACCCCTTTAAAGGGATACTTCACTGATTAGCATTAAGCTTTGTATCAGTCGAAACCCGGGAGTATTCTCGAGTGAAAACTTCCCTCCCTCATGTCCCCCTGAGACGAGAGATTTCTGGATTGTGTGTCTGGAAAAAAACCTCAGATGATGGTCGTCATTTAGCGTCATCTGAGGCTCTTTTGTCCAGTGGCGATACCACTTTTAGCATAGCTTAGCATAGATCATTGAATCGGACAAGACCATTAGCATCTCTCTCAAAAAAAAAACTAACCTATTAGACCTATTTTCAGGCGCTGCATCATATCATTACACCTGCTAATCATTTTCGGCAATCACAGACATTCGCATTCAGACGGAATTAGATTTCTCTGAGGACCGCCGAGTTTGACGAAAAACAGTAGGTAATTTGCTCTGGAATTTTTACAGAGGTCATGTGAGAAAAAGACACACATGGCAGATTCGGACAGGATTAAAATCTCAAAGTACGTCTGTGAAACCTGTGAAACTAGTCCCGTCCGAATAGGGCTTTAATCAACACAAGCCGGTAACAATAAAAGGTTGTCGACGGGAACTTATCATAATGAATGACAAAAGCTTTGAAATGTGTCTTGTTTTTGCACAAGCTTGTCTAATCTGAACGGTCTCTTCCTGTCTTTGGCACAGAGTAAAGAGGTGAAAGCTTTCACACCGTCCCCGGCTCTGGTCAAACCCCTTCCAGTAAGTTCACTCCTGACGACACTGACAGGATTGGATATATATAGTTTGGTGGCAGTATGTTGACATGACTAATGTGATGCCTGAGATTTGCTTCTCTGATTGTGAACAGTGGTTTGTTGTTGTAAGCTCTGGCTAGGGCTGGGTATCGAGTTTGATACTTTTTAGGCACCGACTGAATTGCCTTTATACACATCGAGTATCAAAAAATTCTTGTTCGGGACCAAATTTCGATACCTAACACCGTGTCCTAACTAGACGCGATGCGATTCCAGCGACAAATAAGTTCACACTAGACGCGACGCGACTGCGAGATGCGTCAAAATCAATCAAAACCCTCAGCCAATCAGAACAGTGTGTGGGCGGAGTCAGCCAATCAGAACAGCGTGTGGGCGGAGTCAGCCAATCAGTACAGTGTATGGGCGGAGTCTCGCGGCACCATAGAGTAATCTTGATGGCACTCGCAAGAAAATGGATAAGTAGCTACATAATCAAATTACAAATATTACACCTTTTAAACATTATTAAAACACATAGGCTACTGAGTTACTAAAACAATCTTTGTCAAAGAATACACTTGTTTGTTCACAGTTTAAACGTTCTTGTTTCCATTTGTTTAATTTCAGGATCTGAGGTGAATTATCCATTATTGCTTTTACAGCCACAAAGCTGGAGCACTACATGATATTCAAAGTCACATTACACACTTTTAACATTAAATAAAGCACATAAACAGTTCCTGAGATTATCATCGCCACACTTGTGTTTGTTGTTCCAGCGCGACGTCGCAGAAAAATAGAAACCGTTTCTAAAATCGAATCGTCGCGTGTTGCCGTCGCGGCTGGTTAGGACAAACACTCTGATTAACATGGAATATAACCTTTTATTGTGCGGCGCATGTAGTTAGGACACGGTGTAAGGGGTTAATCTAGTCAATGTCTGAGCCAATAAGCATGCAGAATGATTGGCTGTGGCGAGACATCAAGGAAAAACGCTAGTTTACGCCCAGAGTCGTGGCTCATGTGAGGCTGTAGTGTGTAAGCGTCCCAACCCCTATAGATGGAAAAGATGTGGAAAAGATCAAAAGTGTGGCTACATTTCACAAGGCTTGTTTCCTATATCGCGTGAGCCAATATTTGCAACAAGTTAATTACTGCCAAGACCGGCAACACGACAAATCTGATGAAGCACTTGACAGTGCAAGGAATAAACTTAAAAGTAGAAAGTTGCTCTGCAGAAAGAACTGGAGCGCGTCACAATGAACCGAATCTCGGCGTTTAGGCTATTGGCCTCATAGATATGAGGAACAGGCATATAGAAAGCTTGAAGTGTCTACTTTTAAACGAACCAATTCCAATCGAAATACAAATACTGGTAACACTTTATTTTACAGTGTCCTGTTACACGTACTTATCATAGGAATAACAGTAAATTATGCATAATTACATGCAACTAACCCTCAACCAAACCCTAATCCTACCCTAACCCTATAGTAAGTACATGTAGTTAATTAATATTAACATGTAGTTAATTAATAGTACTTAAATGTATAATTACACTGTAACAGTGACACCTTCAAATAAAGTGTAACCCAAATACTCTCTGATTATGTAATCCAAATGAAAGTTGCATTTCTCTCTATAGGCGCGCGCTCACTTTACTGCCGAGACGACGAGTCGGCAGCATCAACTTCATCTTTGCAGCTAACACTCAGAAAACACTAGTTCATTAATAATCAATTCAAATGTTTCCTTGCTATTTTTCCCCGACACATTCATAATCATTAGGCTCATTTGCCAGTGCTTTGCTGCAAGCTTTATGCGTGCGCTTATATCCCGCCAGTCTGTAAAAAATGTCCACAGACTGAAAAAATAAAACCAACGTTTTTTTTAAGGTAATGTAATTGTTAAAAACGTATTTCATAAAATTGGTATCGAAAAAAGTAGCGTTTAGTAACCGGTACCATTAATCTAAATTTTTTGCGCGATACCCAGCCCTATCTCACACGGTCGCTCATTAAGAATGTTTCAGTAGTCCTAATTCATTAACATTATTTAGAACGAGGTTAAAGGCCCTTATAGACGTGAAATCGAAGGCCAAATCAGGCCAAAACAAAGTTCGTTTTGAGTTCGAAACCGCTTCAAACTGCCATTCGTCCGTGGCGATGACATCAGAGGTGGGTGTGGCTCTGAGGCTCCGCCTTTGATGTGGAAATCTGCTCTGGTTCATTTATCCTCTCTCTCTCTCTCTCTCTCTCTCTCTCTCTCATTTAAGAGAAAGTTTGGTAGGGTTTTTTATTGATTGATGCTTGATTCAAAAGTGAATTGTTTGGGTTGTGTATTGTAATAAAGGTGTTTTAAAAATCTCTCTCTCTCTGTCGTAAAAAATTACGTTTTAGTGGCATAACATCGGTTAGTGGAAATGCCGTCATTTCGCGGTAGTTTTTTATCGACATTTAGAAAATATCGCAAAAGTTTTGCGCAATGTGCAAATGTGGCTAATGCCGAGTTCAGACTGCTCGATTTTAGCCCCGATTTTGGCTAGCCGACAGGTTTTGAGAAATCGCAGACAAATGCCCGAAATCACAGGCAAATCGGTGCTCGTTCACGTGAGTGACAATCACGCAGTGTGAATAAGCAAAGACGCGATATGAGCGAATCGCCGACGAGTCGCCGACACCCGTGAGATATTTGGCATGCTAAATATCTGGACCTGTCGGCGATTCAAAATCCTTCTGTGTGAAAAGTGTTCTGACTGAAAACTACATCGGCGATGACCGACAGCCAATGAGAGAGCAAGATACAGCAGCGGGGAGTTTGGGGAGGAGTTATAGGCCACAATTTCAGTATTTTAATAGATATGATTACAATTATATCAAACAGAAACAAAGCACAAACATTTGCTTGACCAGCAGCAACAGCAGCACATTGTAACATTATTTATTTACCCCAAACTCTCTTTGCAGAACACACAGTCCTTGCTCCCCTTGTCTTCCCAGCCATTTCCTCACGCATAATGTTTTTCTTTTTCTCCTTTTCGCTGCAAATCCGTGCACAGACAATTTGGATCGCAAGCTTCTTGCAGGCTATAATTTTTAATAACAATTTCAAACTCGTGCGAGAACTGCGGTCTTACGCACGCGGGATTTTGCGTTATTTCCTTATCACTTCTCGCGTGTGTTTGGTTGCGAAACGTAGTTTGCGGGCCAGACAGGAGTTGTCGGCGATTCTTCCTCCTGAAAGTCATGCAGTGTGAAACCTCCTGTCACCGATGCATCGTGCAGTGTGAACACACCAGCAACTGAATGTTACTCTGGATAGTCATGCAGTGTGAAAAGAACAGTGACCCGACTACTTTGAAAATCGTGCAGTCTGAACTCAGCATAACTCTCTCCCCCTCTCTCTCTCTCTCCGTCATATGAAGGCGGGGCCAGTCGTCCAGGGGGAGGAGTCTTCACTTCTACTGTCTCCTAGTGTATTTCAGCACTTCATCACCAAGACACCAGATCCACCCAAGAACCCTGCGTCCCCGACGCCCCCCCCCACAGACCTTCCCTCGGCCCAGTACAGCCGCCACCAGCTGCAGGACACACTCATACATCTCATCAAGGTACTCACTCATTCTCACCGCCACTGCACATGCGGACATTATATTGTTTATATAGCTTGTTTGTTTTCTAAAATCACTTCCATAATTTAGAATTTAAGTTGTTTAATGATACAGTTATACTTTATTTATTTATTTATTTATTATAAGTTGCAGTACCTTTATTTTGAAGGATTGGTTCAAGTTCATGCACAAAAGCGCGTGCAACAGATGTAATGGCATTTTACTGACACAAAATACAGACAAATAAAAGTCAAGTCACCTTTATTTATATACAGCTTTTTACAATACAGATTGTTTTAGCAGCTTTTCAGAGATAACAGGAAAATAATGCAACAAAGTTTGTTTCTAGGAGAAAATAGTGTCATATTCCAGCTTAAGTAAGTTCAGTGATGGTTATTTTTGTTGTGAAAAAGTTAATAATTTAGTTCATGTGTGTATGTCATCATCTAGCTCAGTCCAGTTCTTATATAATGGTGTCAATGCATGCAGATCAATATTATTGTTAAATATTAAATTAAATGTTAAATTAAATGTCCCCAACTAAGTAAGCCAATGGCAACAAAGGCGTCAGAAACACAATGCCTGGTTGTCTGCATGCTGCGAGAATGGGAAATAGTCTTTGAATCTTCCTCACTGATGTTCAAGTCCTTTGTGACGAGAATAAACCTTTATCTGAGCGTAATGATCTTCCAATCTGATGTGAAGTTAGTGAACCAATCCTTCAAAATAAAGGTACTGCAACTTATAATAAAGTGAAACTGTATAAATAACAAACACAACTTAAATTCTAAATTATGAAAGTGATTTTAGAAAACAAACGAATTTTATATAAACAATATAATGGCAGCATTTACAGTCAGTGCACGTTGTGTGTGTAGCTTCATAGTCTTCACTTGTGTGTTCATTTGTTTGCAGAATGACGCACATTTCCTCAGTGCAATCCACGAGGCGTACGTACAGAGCATCTCTAAAGGCCTCAACAACATCAAGCTATAGCCAGTGTCAAACATCATGAGCCGTCTCGGATTCAGTGTGAAGCTTGACCACACACACACACACACAGACTGACACACTGATTCTTAATAATAACCCATCGACTGCTGGAATCCTGATTTATCCCCAACTGCCGATCAGCACAATTATCTCCCGGGACTTGTGCAATAAGAAGCATTGGAAAATTGCTTTTCATTTACGACGTATGGATATGATGCAGTATCCCAGTCTCAGTGGTGTTTTACTGTTAAACCAGTATGTTTGATAAGCCCTGAGTGTTATATTGAAATTCCCAGCAGATTTGAAGGCATCAAGAGTAGGATGTGCACTCATTCCCTGTTTTCTCATAAACTCACTTGTTTAATTTGGGCCTAAAAATGACAAGTGCATAAATTAAAGATTAGTGGAGCCATGTATTGCTTTTTTTAAATTGCAGACCGTAATATGAGATATTAAGTGGTTTGTTTAAAGTCAGATGTGTCAAATCAACATTTCTGTGTTGTCGGCTAGTTGAAGAGGTCAGTCTGATGATCGTTTCTGTATCAACAGCAGAAGAAATAGACCAGATCATTCAACAGGTGCATTTAATTTCAACAGTAAAAGTAGAATGAAATTGTTCCTGCACACTAACTAGTTCATTGTTTGTTTGCTTGTTTGACAGGAATTGTATTTTTTTTTAATATGCACAAGGCTTATTGTGTTTACACTTAAAACATAGGAATTTAATTAACTTTTTTTGTACAGTTTGCTTTTGATTATCGTAGCACATTTTAAAACCTCAGCACAAATGAAAGTTGATACAGTATTTCAGCAAGTCTTTACTCACATCACACACGATGGACTCTCAAACGCATCAGGATTCTGTTACAGTGGTTTGTCTTTTGAGTTTGATGTGCAAATAAACTATTGCCATAATTTAGCTCATTGTTTGTATTGTATTACAGTGAGATTTTACAAGAAAATCTGTCTTCCATCTTGCCCTCTCATAAGCATGTTTAGATCCATTTTTGCGCTGCTTATGGGTCGCTTTTATTTAAAGACTAATTTTGAGAGCTGTGATGTATTGATGCGAGTACAAGCTTTTCCGTTACCAGATAAAACAATGCTATAATCTTTTCAGAGTTTATGAGAGTCACTCCTCAAATATAATGTCTGATTATTTCCCATAATCAAGTTCGAGTTTACTGAAATGCTCATTAGTCCAGTGCTTCTCAACCCTGTTCCCGCAGATAAAACACACATTTTGGATGTCTTGCTTATCTGACCCATTATTAATAAGTCTTTTGAGTGTGTGCTAATGTGCTGAAGAGGTGAATCAGATATGTTTGAAAAGGTGTAGTGTTGGTGTGCCTTCAGGAACAGGGTTGAAAAATGCTGATTTAGGTCTTAATCATTAATTGTTTAATAGTAAAACATGAAACGGGGCAATGCATTTCAGCCAAACAGAGACAACAGAAGAGCATCTGCTTCTTCATACACAATGTGAAAAATAAACACTAATAAATAACTAATAAAGTTGGTGATAGTTATTGTGCCGTATAGATGTGCACGAATAAATCATTTGTACTTAATACTGAAATATTCCATAAAGTTTAACAAAACCATTCACACCAAGGACGATAACTAAGATAACGATAAAGATTTTGTTCTAAAAATCGTTCTCAATATTAAAGACTAGCAGAGTTCACAGCGTCGCTATAACGATAACGGCATCGATGGAATCACTTTCAGAACGATTTTAGCCAGTTGATGAACGGTAAAAATACTGACAGCCAATCAGAATCCATCCTGCTGTAACGCGCGCGAGCATTTAAAGCGGCAGACAAGCACGCGCTTGTAATAATAGACTTATAATAAACTTATAATAAACAGAACGATATGCTAATATTTATCGTTCTTGGTGTGAAGGAGTGAAGTTTATTATTTTTTCCCCCTCTCAGTTCGGCGCTACTACACACTCCTATCCAGTTAGTGGCGGTAAAGCACTCAAGCTGGTTTACCAACCGCCATTAAACCTCAGAAGAAGAAGTTGTTGTTGTTAAAGAACTGATGATGGCTAAGAGGTGCGTTTTCGGCTGCGTTCCCAACAAAACCCTGTTCAGTATCCCGAGACCTCGCTGGTTGCGGGTCCGCTGGCTCGAGTTTCTGCATTTTGAGGAGGAAGGATTGACGGTGAATTCGCGTTTGTGTTCGAGGCATTTCACCAGCGAGTGTTTCCAGAATTTGACACAGTATGAAATGGGCTTCGCGAAAGTGCTTTACCTGAAGAACACCGCGGTTCCGTCAGTCTACACGGTCGGTGCAGAACACAGCGCGAAGGTACGTGTATCCAGACTCATCATCATCATAATAATAACTCATATATCATATAGTTCTGATCGAGAGTGTGTCCGACAGCCCCTGACGCGAGATGTGGGCTGCCAGTGTCGCGATCAAACCCCGAGGAGAAGCGCTTCGGTTCAGGCGTCGTTCTCCACACCGAAGCCGAAGCGACGCAGCAAAGGTGAGGTGAGGTGTGTGTGTGTCAGTGTGTGTGTGTGTGGCAAGCCGTTTACACTTTTAATCAATCGCAAGATATGTATTTGTGAGTTTTCACTTGCTAAATGCTATATCTTGATGTCAACAATGTACGAATCGTTTATATCAAGAATTAAATTTCAACTGGTAGAAACTATTCTAGTTAAATGTCACCATAGACTGCCATTCAGATTCAATTGTTGATATCAATCATTTATTTCTTACTAGTTAAAATTCCAATTTCACTTCTAACAAATACAATTCTCACTAATAACAATCATAATAGTTGATATCAGTAATTGCGTGTTTATTATGGAAAATGTCTGTTCTTGCCATCAACAATTGAATTGCTGCTAGTAAAAATGTTCATTTTTGACATTGATTCGATTGTCACTTTTGGCAATGTTCATTTTTGATGTCATAAATGTGATTGTTACTAGTAAGAGCCATTTTAGATGTCTGAAATTACTCTTCTAATTATTGATATCAGAAATAGGCTAACACATGTAACATGTTGAAATGCATACGAAGAATTAATATTTCAACTAGTGAAAATTGATTTCTTGATATCAGGATCTTATATGCTTACTAGTAACCATGTAGGCTAATTATTGACTTTTGCTAGTAATTGTATTTCTGATATATGACATGAAATTCTTGATATCTTGATATTGAATTTTAATGGCAGCCTATGGTGACCTTTAACTAATGAAAATACAATTGCAGATCTCAAGAATTATAGTTTTTACTAGTTTAAATTAAATACTTGATAATATCAACAATGTGTATTTCTGTGAATGATGATGTTATTGTTGATATCAAGAATTAACATTTTTACTAGTGAAAACTTAATTGTTGATATCACAAATTCCTCTCCTGCGACTGATAAGTCCAACGGCTTGCCACAGGTAGTGTTTAGTTCAGGTTTATCAGTGTATTAAACTGCATGATGTGCTGTGGTGTGATAGCGGTTCAGGTGAAGCCCGTCAGCGGATCATCCACGACCGGGACGGACAGAAGAGACGCTGGTTTAAACAACGACTCGATGCCGACAGTCAAAGAAGAGACGGACTTCACACACGAGCCTGAAGTCACACAAGACCATAACAAGTGAGTAATTCTCAGTACTAGTCAGCAACAGTGTTATTTTAGCATCATTAAGATACTATTATATATATATTTTTAATTAGTTTTTTATTTTTGGTCCCACTTATTGTCTTTGTGTACTGACGTTTAAAGGGTTAGTTCAGCCAATAATGAGCTTTCTGCCAGTAATCACTCTCCCTCATGTTGACCCAAACCCGTGAGACCTTCGTTCATCTGTGAAACACAAATGAAGATATTCGGAGAGATTTCTGCTCCTCCATTGACAGGCTACGCAACTACTGCTGTCAAGACATCATTACAGTAATCATGTGACTCAGCGCTTTAACCTCAGTTTATGAAGCGCACGAATGCTTGGTTTGTGCAAAGAGAAAAAAACATAGTTTGTTGATTAATATTTCGTAAATAAAGTAAATGTGTGTTTGTGCCATCATCTAATGCATCATTCAGTTACACTTTATTTTCAGGTGTCCGTGTTACACTGTAATTAGACATTTAAGTATAATTAATATTACTATGAATTAAAAATATTATTATAGTAATATTAATTAACATGTACTTACTATAAGTTTAATTTAGGGTTAGTTGCTTATTATAGTTATATAGTAAATTATGCATATTAATAAGCACATGTAACAGGGAAAATAAAGTGTTGCCTTTTATTTCCATTAAAAGTTTTATTTTAAGCAGTGGAAGTTTTTTAAATTGGTTTTAGTTCACCATAATAACCCAGTCAGAGAGCAGTCTGGTCTTATCTCTAAAGGTATGAGTTTTATTTTGAACAGGGTGTGTTTGTGTGTTTGTCAACATGTGTTTGTGTGTTTGTCAACATGTGTTTGTGTGTTTGTCAACATGTGTTTGTGTGTTTGTCAACATGTGTTTGTGTGTTTGTCAACATGTGTTTGTGTGTTTGTCAACATGTGTTTGTGTGTTTGTCAACATGTGTTTGTGTGTTTTTTAACATGTGTTTGTCAACATGTGTTTGTGTGTGTGTTTGTCAACTCCTCTGCAATGCTACAAAATATGATGTACAAGGACAATTTTATTCAGTTTATTATTATTATTATTATTATTATTATTATTATTATTGACTGGTCCCGATCACAGCAGATGGACAACATAAACGTTTACAGTTTGATTAAAAAAATATATTGTTTTGATCGTCTAAACTTTAAATATTGCACAAAATCATTCTGAAAGTGATTCAAATGATATCGTTTTTCTGTGCAGTTATTATATATATATATACGCACGCACACACACACAATGATTTTTAGAACTATATCTTTATAGTTATCATCCTTGGTGTGAACGAATGTTTGTTGAAGCATTAACATGTCATGTGATCTCCGGTACTGTAAGCCCTCCATCTGTTTGGTCATTGAAAGCTCCTGAAAGGACAATCATTTGTTTTGTTTTTTAAATATATTTTATATGTGTATAATTTGTTGTTGTTGTTGTTTGCATAGGACACTGAGTCGGCCACACAGCGCTGAATATGAGTGACAGGAGTCCGTCTGAAGCTCTCGGTGAAGAGCCGATTATGGAGAGTGTCTGTCGAGAGACGGTTCACGGCGTTCCCAATCCTGAGGAAGATTCCCACATCCCAGCCGGAGAGCCGGAGCCGATGTGGAGGAAACCAAGACACCTTCACTTCAGAAGCGAGATGAACCGTAGTGTGAGTGAGCGAGATTTCTGAAGTACAAACGGGAATATTCACGTCTCAGGGCAAAAGCGCAGTAGAGCTGCTAAACACACATCTTTCTCGATTTTAATTTGATCTTATTTTGAAGAATCGTTTCTCAAACCTCCAGAATTGATCTTTTAGTCTGTGCTGTTTTCACTCAACCCAGTGTGTGCTGTAATCTGAGAGAGTGTGTGTGTTACACCAGTGTGTGCTGTAATCTGAGAGAGTGTGTGTGTTACACCAGTGTGTGCTGTAATCTGAGAGAGTGTGTGTGTTACACCAGTGTGTGCTGTAATCTGAGAGAGTGTGTGTGTTACACCAGTGTGTGCTGTAATCTGAGAGTGTGTGTTACACCAGTGTGTGCTGTAATCTGAGAGTGTGTGTTACACCAGTGTGTGCTGTAATCTGAGAGTGTGTGTTACACCAGTGTGTGCTGTAATCTGAGAGAGTGTGTGTGTTACACCAGTGTGTGCTGTAATCTGAGAGTGTGTGTGTTACACCAGTGTGTGCTGTAATCTGAGTGTGTGTGTTACACCAGTGTGTGCTGTAATCTGAGAGTGTGTGTTACACCAGTGTGTGCTGTAATCTGAGAGTGTGTGTTACACCAGTGTGTGCTGTAATCTGAGAGTGTGTGTTACACCAGTGTGTGCTGTAATCTGAGAGAGTGTGTGTGTTACACCAGTGTGTGCTGTAATCTGAGAGTGTGTGTGTTACACCAGTGTGTGCTGTAATCTGAGAGTGTGTGTTACACCAGTGTGTGCTGTAATCTGAGAGAGTGTGTGTTACACCAGTGTGTGCTGTAATCTGAGAGTGTGTGTTACACCAGTGTGTGCTGTAATCTGAGAGTGTGTGTTACACCAGTGTGTGCTGTAATCTGAGAGAGTGTGTGTTACACCAGTGTGTGCTGTAATCTGAGAGTGTGTGTTACACCAGTGTGTGCTGTAATCTGAGAGTGTGTGTTACACCAGTGTGTGCTGTAATCTGAGTGTGTGTGTTACACCAGTGTGTGCTGTAATCTGAGAGAGTGTGTGTGTTACACCAGTGTGTGCTGTAATCTGAGAGAGTGTGTGTGTTACACCAGTGTGCTGTAATCTGAGAGAGTGTGTGTTACACCAGTGTGTGCTGTAATCTGAGAGTGTGTGTTACACCAGTGTGTGCTGTAATCTGAGAGTGTGTGTTACACCAGTGTGTGCTGTAATCTGAGAGTGTGTGTGTTACACCAGTGTGTGCTGTAATCTGAGAGTGTGTGTTACACCAGTGTGTGCTGTAATCTGAGAGAGTGTGTGTGTTACACCAGTGTGCTGTAATCTGAGAGAGTGTGTTACACCAGTGTGTGCTGTAATCTGAGAGTGTGTGTGTGTTACACCAGTGTGTGCTGTAATCTGAGAGTGTGTGTGTGTTACACCAGTGTGTGCTGTAATCTGAGAGAGTGTGTGTGTTACACCAGTGTGTGCTGTAATATGAGTGTGTTACACCAGTGTGTGCTGTAATCTGAGAGTGTGTGTGTGTTACACCAGTGTGTGCTGTAATCTGAGAGTGTGTGTGTGTTACACCAGTGTGTGCTGTAATCTGAGAGAGTGTGTGTTACACCAGTGTGTGCTGTAATCTGAGAGTGTGTTACACCAGTGTGTGCTGTAATCTGAGAGAGTGTGTGTTACACCAGTGTGTGCTGTAATCTGAGAGTGTGTGTTACACCAGTGTGTGCTGTAATCTGAGAGTGTGTGTTACACCAGTGTGTGCTGTAATCTGAGAGTGTGTGTGTGTTACACCAGTGTGTGCTGTAATCTGAGAGTGTGTGTTACACCAGTGTGTGCTGTAATCTGAGAGAGTGTGTGTTACACCAGTGTGTGCTGTAATCTGAGAGTGTGTGTTACACCAGTGTGTGCTGTAATCTGAGAGTGTGTGTGTGTTACACCAGTGTGTGCTGTAATCTGAGAGTGTGTGTGTGTTACACCAGTGTGTGCTGTAATCTTTTAGTCTGTGCTGTTTTCAGTCGATGAATGAATCCTGAGCTCCTCCTGTCCAGTGATCAGTCATCTCTCATACTTCTGATGTGAAACAGCCTCAGCTTTCAGATTCTATGTGTGTGTGTGTGTGTGTGAGACAGATGAACCGATCATCTCTATTACTAGTTACAGCAGCAAATAAACCTCAGTGTTGAAAGACACAGATTAACTTCCTGAAATCAATCATGTCTCATGTAATCCGTCAATAACAGCTGGAGAACAATAACTATAACATCACACTTACCTCAGAAACACATGCAGTGGCCGTTCTACAGTCAGAAGGAGGAGCGGTTTGCTTAATATATGCACTATATTACATATTCATTGTATTTTTACTGAACCTGTTCTTCAATATTGAGTGTGTTTGAAAAATTCATAATGTTTTTATTACAGCACCACTTAAATGCTTTTATATATATATGAATATGAGTAGAAACATGATTTTGTGGTTCTAGTTCACAGCGTTACGTTAGCCTCTGGGTTAGCTTGGGTATATTTACAGTAATCTGAATGTTGATTAATGAACACAAATAAACAGGCATATTTCCTGACGCATTACAGCGATGACTTTTAGTGTGTGAATAGCAGCTCATAGATGATCAACCTCGAACAGCCCTGGTGACGAGTGTGTATGTTACACCAGTGTGTGCTGTAATCTGAGAGTGTGTGTTACACCAGTGTGTGCTGTAATCTGAGAGTGTGTGTTACACCAGTGTGTGCTGTAATCTGAGAGTGTGTGTGTGTTACACCAGTGTGTGCTGTAATCTGAGTGTGTGTGTGTGTGTGTTACACCAGTGTGTGCTGTAATCTGAGAGTGTGTGTGTGTGTGTGTGTGTGTTACACCAGTGTGTGCTGTAATCTGAGAGTGTGTGTGTGTTACACCAGTGTGTGCTGTAATCTGAGAGTGTGTGTGTGTGTGTGTGTTACACCAGTGTGTGCTGTAATCTGACTGCTTTCTTTCCATCTCTCGTTTCTATCAGGATATAGAGACCCGATGCTCTCGAGCGCAAGCTTCATCTCTCCTGAAGACGCTGATTAGAGACCAGACCCGGAGGAGTGAGTGAGTGTGTGTGTGTGTGTGTGTGTGTGTGTGTGTGTGTGTGTGTGTTCAGGTCTCTCTCCACCCCTACATCATCAGCACATCCACATCTCCCTGTAACTTAAATGGCTAAAGGATTAAATATGCAGTGTATTCTGCGAGTTGTGTCTTCATGATGATTGATAGGTGTACCAGTGTGTGTGAACATGAGAAAAGGAGTGCTTTACAGGAGTGTAATTTGTGTTTTCATAAAAGTGGCAATAAAATCCCAATAAACAAAGCAAAATGTTTTCCTTTATTCGAGACCTGTGTATAAACTCACAGCGATGACGCCTCGGCTCTTCCACTGGGAACTCAGTGCTGAGCTGTGCCCAATGTTTCTCATATTTGATGAAGTTTGCATGCTTGACTCTCTTTCCTCAGTTTATTACTGTGAAGCTGCTTTGAAATTGTATTGTAATACTTCCAGTAACGCCATAATTACAGCATAAACTGACACTGATGCAGTGACACTATAGCACTGTATCCTAATGCAGATGAAGAACACACTCCTCCATTACCTGAGCCATGCATTTAACATGTGACCCTATTAACAGATGAAAGACAATCACATTACTCACATGACAATACATTAAAAAAAGTAGAAAACAATGTCCTTACCTCATTTATACAATTTCATGTGCTTTTTAAAAAAAAGGTTTTTTTTGATATTTAAAGGTATAACGGAGGATTTTCTTTTTCCGGGTGGATCATCAAGACTATTGGTCCTCCTAAGTGTCAATCATTCTGGTGATATGTTTACGTAAGGCCGCCGTACGTGCTCGTGCACACGATTCACACGATGGCGTGCGCTCAAAACGCAGGTTGGGCTTCCCACTGATGCCTCAGTCGCGAAGTTTCTACTTGACAGGTAAAGTTTGGCTATGTGGAGGAATCCATTTAAAATCACTGCTAGTAAAAGTTAATGAAAGCTATGATTAGCTCGTGCATGCTCTCTCGTGCACACGTTTAATAGGCGTTTCCTCTCGGGAGCAGGTAGAGTGTTGCGCATGTGCATTTTATCACCGCTATACCTTTAATGATGCATAAGGTCAATGACCAGGACATTACAGATATTAAGAGGAACCACTGGGAATCATCCATCAAGAGGAAGGAAGAGGCATGAATATGGCTTTATGACAGATCTTCCTCTCAGTGCCGGACCGTAATGATCCATAATCAATAAACTCGTTCAGGCCTGCTTCTGTACTGACAGCATTGGCCACATGATACCAAGTCATCATTTTGAGAAAGTTGAAATTATGACTTTTTGTCAGTGACTGAGGAGAATTAAGGCTAAACTTGCTAGAGTAATTCAGTAGTTACATTTTTTTTTTTTTAAGTCCCCCTGTGGTGAAAATCCAGCTTTTAATGTTGTTTATGTGTCTATGTGGTGTTTTTAATCTGCTTTAAGACAAAGCATGTGTAAGTTCAGAAGTCGACACCATTGCTGAGTATTTCCTCCTTAAAACTGCAGTGAACCAAAGACAGTCTCAAAAACACGCTTTGAAATCGCTGGTGTTTCTGACGTCACAAACTACCTTGTAACCAATCAGATCAACGTGTGATCGTCAACCAGTGGATCTCTGAGCTGAGTGAGTGAGTGGAGGCGGGGCTCATTTGCATATTCATAGAACCGCGTATACTAAATGAGGCGAGGGTGTGTCGAGTTACAGTCAAGATATTTTAAGGCATTTTCAAGAAAAAAACTTTTAAATATGTCATTTTGGTGATCGAAGAGTTTTAAAGGATACAATTATTGACTGCGAGGGGGACTTTAACAAAATCAGTTCAGTGCATCATTAAAATTCATGAAATCAATTAAAAAGTCTAATATTAATACAAAATATTTTTTACATATATTTTGTTTAAAAGTCATTAGGTGCGTCCCAGTTCGCGTACTTGTACTATTCACACTGAGAATCCCAAACAGAAATAGTGCACTTTAAATACCCTGATGATGCACTTAACCAAAAAAAACGAAGTAATAATGAACACTTCATGCACTCGACTGCCAGAAGGGGAGGGGCTTCAGACTCTGACAGCCAATGACAGAATAACCTGATAAAGTTCATACACTACATGCTTGAGCACTTACTGCACAAGTGCATAGTGTGTCATCTGGGACACAAGTATTCTCACTCCAGTTCGAGTACATCCTCCATTTTAGTGCTTCACTATGAATGAGCTCATCCAAAAGAGACCAGAAAGTGCAACATTTAATTCAATATTTAACAATATTATTGATCTCCTGCACTGACACTGCACTGCACTGATGTCATCGTCCAGCTCAGATCAGTTCTCATATAATGATATGAGAACTGATCTGAGCTGGACGATGACATCACCGTTTTCTCTACATACATGAACTAAATTAATTTAAACCATCACTGAGCTTAAGCTGGACTGTGATGATATTTTCTTCTAGAAACAAACTTTGTTGCATTATTTTCCTGTTATCTCTGTAAAGCTGACTTGAAACAATCTGCATTGTGAAGAGCGCTATAGAAATAAATGTGACTTGACCCTTGACCTCGTCTGTGATGCACCAAAGTCAGCCGTTCCATCCACAAGGGTTTTCTTGTTTAGGTTGTCACATAAACCACCCTTTGAGCTTTTATGTTGTATGCTTTTGTTTCTCTCCTCTCTTCCTCTTTCGTCTCTCTCTCAAGATTTATAAATCCTCGTTTGTGATTGGAAGACAGGATTGTGAAAAGAACGGCCGTGCCTCGAGATCCCGATGCCGAATGTCCTGGAGAAATGAGCTCTGACGAGGACACTGAAAAAGCATGTGCTCGAATTTAACCCTTTAAAGCTCCAAAAGCAAGAGAGCCATCCGTGTTCGACTGGCGAAACATTCATGCATTTAAAGGTTAAACCTGTGACAAACACGTGACAAACACACAACAAACAAACTCTGAGTGACTTTTTATTTGCATTTACTGACTTTCCCAGCATGACTGCCTCTACACAGACTATAGAAAACAACACTTTAACTCGCTTTAGTTCAATTAAAAACTAATTATCTGAGTCTTTTTTCCAAGTCTTTGGAGTTGTACGTGTGTTTTCAGTTGTGTGTACAAGCCTCATAGCCGAGAGAAACATGCATCCGACGTCGTAATGCACATTATAAAGTTCAGTGCTGACCACATATCAAATGAATGTTATTGTATATAAAGTTATCAAACTTATATAGATCCTTACAGATCAATACTGGAACACAATAATAAAGAGTTTCCAATAATAAGCTTCCACAGCTAATATCACAATGCCATCACTTCCAGCAAACAGAAAACCTCATTAACCACGTAACTTTAACGTCCTCGTAATTGCACTTAATTTAGTTTTTCTGCGCTGACTGTGTTTATTAATTTTAACGCCTCAACAAACAAAATGTGACTTTAATGGCACCGTTTGCTTGTTGATGCAGCGTGTTTTCTGTTTCCTGAAGTTGTAATGCTCATATAACCATGTCAAAAGTGTTTAATAAAAAACAAAGAAACAAAAAAAATAATAATTATAATAAACAATCGGGACAGAAAGAGACACGAGCTTTCTCACCGTTGTCAACAATACTATCAATAATCACATGACCTCCTACCTCACCGTACAAAGCTAGAATAACACCAGTCTCCGACTCAGTCTCTGGCTTTCCACCATCTGACGAAAAAGAACGTTTTCTAAAACCCCTGAATTTGCGATTAAGATCACTGACCTGACGAATTCAGCACAATCCGTTTCATTTCTCTAATGATTCATATCTCCCTTAGAAAACAGAATGAATGTCTTCTTATTGCTGCCGAGTTTAAAACAAGCCATCCGCTGTTCTTCCTTAAGGAGTGAGAACAATAAAACACAAACTAAACGCTAAGCTAGGATTCTCTCTGGAAAAACAACACCAACAAAAAAGGCACTAATGGTCAGAATGAGGATCATGAACGGAAAACGGACCGAACTTGAGGGTTAGGTAGAGATCTCGGGGATTCTGATCGGGCGCTGTACCGACGCTTGGCACAATAGAGTTAAGAGAGAATTACAGCATTCCAATTTGGAATTAATTTAATGCTCTTGTGCAGAATGCAGGAGGTCAGTGATCCGTGTAAAGGTGCTTGAAATCAATAAAAGAAGAACCAGTAACACTTAACAATAAAGGTACGTTAACGTCATCAACAATGTTTTACACACTTAGCTCATCCAGGTTTAGGGATGCACTGATATGAATATTTTGGCCGATACCGATAACCGATAATTCTTTATATTTCAAAGCCGATAACCGATATATCGGCCGATAAATATAAACCCAATTTTTTATATAATTTTTGAGAGCCTGATTACTAAAACAAAAGCCTCACCATTAAATCCATGTCTCAAACACAATTATAATCTTCTCATGATCATTTTATGTAGCCGATATGACAGACTACTGTATTTTTACCTTTTTTGAAGTGATTCCAATCATATTTCAAGCAATTCATAACCATCATGTTGAATGGTGAGCATCTGAAGTGTCTCAACTGGAGGAAATAATACATCGGTTTTTATATATCGGACAAATTTTCTTATCGGGCCGATAACGATAACATTAAAAATGAACCGATATCGGCCGATACCGATATATCGTGCATCCCTATCCAGGGTAATATTTGGATATACTGTTGTTCACATGTTTGTTCATAATACAAGAAACTTAAAAATGTATTCATACATGAAGAAATGACCCTAGATTAATAAATGCTGTATTTGTCATTCTTATTTGAACCTTTTTTGTGAGGCGTTACACAAAAAAAGTCCATTCAGTTTATCATCAATTTGCTGGTTTTACTTCCGATCAGATTAGGCCACAACGTAATGCTTTTATTTGTTCACTTTGAACCATTCCTATAAAGAGAAAATAATAATAGGAAATAATAATAATAAACAGATAAAATCCCAGCATCGGACCGCCTGTGGTTGCGTTTAAACCATGGCAGTAAAACGAATGCGGGAAGCGAAACATTTCAGTAAATCACAGGAATAATCCGACAGACTCATTTCATAAAGACAGTGTAAAATAAGTGAACCGACGCGTGAACCAGAACACCCCCAAACTATATCATAAAAAGCAATATAAGCTTATATCAAAAGAGCAGAGGTTATAAAATCTCAAAACTGATGAATGTTTTGAGGAAAAGAACATCAGCTCATTTTCTTTTCTTTTGACTCCAATCAAAAGCATTAAAGTTTTCAGGACTTTGTGAGCTCTGGCTTCCCTGAATGTACTCGTTTGCATGAGCTTACAAATGTGAAACTACACTTAAAAGACATCCAGTGTTTCTCTCACAAGTCCAAGAAACGTTACTCTGGATTTGTAGGCAGTGGAGGAGTGTGTCGTTCCCAGGCTCAACGTTACTGCAAATTAAACACAGAGAAATAAAAGCAGTTAGCGTGACGGCTAAGTTTACGTACACAGCGTCTGCTTCTGCTCAACGGGAGCCCGGTGTTAGTCACCCCAAACTGAAGTTAGTGTGGAAGATCAGCAGAAAGCCAGAGTTCCTCACAGCACTGAAAACCCAAGCCCAGCATGCAGTTTGTGCTAATGCTTGAAGAGAGTCAAAATAGAAATAAAATAAAAACCTAACTCCTCTTGGAGAGCCGAAGACCAACTCTCAAATCACTTAAATGGTGGTTTTGGTAACGCTTTACTTCAAGCCTTTACATTTAATGCATTATAAAAGTATTTTATACTTTATTTTTTATGGTCTGTAAATACAGTTATAATACTTAGTTACACCTTTAGAAAGTATAATGCATTAAATCACATGACAAACAACCAATTTCAGAATCTGCAAATATTATAATGCATTTTAACTTTGGTTACAATTATTTATGAATGCCTTTATAATGCAATATACATGAAGGCTTTAAGTGAAGTGTTACTGTGATTTTTTTAATTGTTATTTAATTGTTTGCATCATTGATCATTATTGTCCTGTGTATCACGCGCTGTAGAAATAAATGTGACGGTGATTAAAACTGATTCAATGACTCGTATAAATAATGTAATAATGAACGACTTTTTTGTAAGACATGCCAGACAAGTGAGACGTTTGTGTTTTTCTGTGGCGGTTCAAATAAATGTAAAGAAATGATTAATAATCTAGGGAGGCACGTTGACAACATACGAGTTTTGCGTTTTAACACTGCTGTCAATTTGAAGATCCTAAAATGTGCGCTGGCCCTTTAAATACAGCGATTCACAATGTAGATTATGAACTTTCGTTTCAGTTTTTACTGTCGACCTCTTCATCTCTCGCACATCGCAAACACAAACGAGTGAATGCCTTCTATATGGAGATGAGTTTCATTTCATTCATAACCTACTGACAGATTCCCAATGCAAAGGTAGAGTACCAGTAGGAGAATATGATCATACTATCAAAAGCATGAACCCTATTCGCCACTGATTTAGCATAAATGTCTTTCTTCCGCCAGAAAACCAGCCTGAAATATTCAGTTTGCCGCGTCAGAAGACAGAAACGACAGATAAGGCCTCGCTAATGTTCATCTGCAATGTAGAAACACAAACAGCCTTGCATTATGACATCACTATGAGCATGTGACAAGCCCTTCACCGCGAAAAGCCGCGCGTCAAGTAAACGTAATCAAGTCTACGACATGTTAAAGCTTTCAGAAACAGATCTGCAGCCACTGACATCTACGAAAAAGCAAGCCAGAAGCCCATTGGCTGATTTATGTGTATGTACGCTTGTCGTTCCCGCCTGCCTCATGAGTGACATCGCTGAAAACGCTCACTCTCCAACCCGTCGTGTTGATGCTATTTTAAATTCTCGCAAAAAAAAAAAAATGGCACAATTCAATGGGTTTTCCTGCATGTCAACGAGACAGGAGGAGGTTTGCATATCGTTTGCTCGGGCTTGTAAACACGAGTCACCTGATTGGACGGGCTGCTGATTTCAGAGGCAGGAGAGAGATGGACAGAAGAAAAAGGGCAAATAGCTATTGACTTGTGACGCCATCACAATTCAACATGGCTAGCTCTCCCTAGCACGTCTAATCTAGAAACGCGCTGTGCAATTCGGTTTGAAACACACTTGGACTAAACGTTACATCATTCTGCCCCTAAGCTAGCTCTACAACATGCACCTGGCTACGAGAACGCTAGCAGCGCTAAACACACGGACACATCGTATGGGTTAGCGGAGAGCAAGCAAGAGCGCGCGAGTGGAGCTTTATACATGAGCCGCGGCTTCAGTCGCAGTAGATCTTGTACTTCTCGCTGCAGAACACGAGTGGCGCTCCCAGATCGGCGCGAGCCCCGACGGGGAGACTTACGTCGGACGGGGTGGATTTAGCGCGCGAGTAGCCGGTTTTAGCGCGTCCGCGGCGGACATGCTCGTGGTCGACCTCCAGGTCCTCCAGGCGCTGTGTTAGCGCTAGCTTCTGCTGGATAGCCATACGCAGGAGAGAGTTCAGCGTCTTCTTCTCGTCCTCCGCCGCCGCTAGCTGTCTCTGCATCTCATCCAGCTGAGTCACGTACTCGTCACAGCTGACAGACAAACAAAGAAAAAAACAACATCAAATCACAGGTCTTAAAATACTATGTACTAACATTTTATTTAAAGAGGACCTGTGATGCTTTCCTCCATCTGTGTTTAGTGTGTGATGTTGATGTTTGATCATGAAAAGCTCCAGTTCTTCTCTATATCAGTGTCAGTGTTTCTGAACTCCTGAAACGCCTCCAGTGTAGTCTTGAGTTTCTTCCAGGAACGAACACGTCACAATATTCCTCATTATAATAATTCATACGCAGAATAAAGGGGCGGGGCCTGGTTGAGTTAGTCAGTAGTGTGTTAAACTGGCGGTTATGGTAAGGGGCGGGACATTTCCCAAACACACTCGAAGCGCTCGACCAATCACAACACACTGCTCCAGCTGACCAATCAGAGCTGCGACTCTCGTTCAGCTCATGCTGAATTAAGACGCGTTCAGTTTTTAACTGCAGTGTCTGTTCTCTAACTGAACTAAATGATTTGTATTACCATAAAAGAAATGGTTCAGCCGCAACACCGGCCTCATCTTGTCCACAGTCAACACCGACTGTCACAGCAAGCCTAGCACATGCGTGATTTACATAGTTTTATATTATTTTTAAATAGAAGTACAGTGTTAATGTGAGCATGTGTCATTAATATGACTGGTCATTCACATTTCAAATTGAGAGGAATTCCTTATAAAGATTTAATTAATTTGCTATTGAAACGAACATTACAATTTGTATACTTCTGATTGTTTGTCGATATGTTTGTAATCGTGCTAGTCTTTTGGCTTGCTGTACAGTAAATCTTAAGCAATGTGCCTCTTTTATTCAACAGGATTCAAGTATTTATATTTTTAAAAGGCGAGTCAAGATATATTTTTCTCTTGTTTTGAGTATATTGATAATATTCAATATTTTTTGCCATTTTATTGATAGTGTTTTAGTGTTTATGCTGATTTGTGAAGCACTTTAAGCCGCATTTTAAGTATAACAAGTGCAATCCAAAGACAGTTAGTTGGAAATGATAGTTTTAAAAGGTTAAGCATTAATATGTTCTCTCACACACACACTCCTCACCTAGGGCTGTATGGATTAGTCATGTTCGTTTTGTGTGGTTTTTGAAGCGTCAACTTTGAGGGTCCCATTCACTTACATGATATGGACTCTCAGAGAGATTATTTTTATTAAAACATCTCTGTTTGTGTTCCACAGAAGAAAGTCAGTCATATATATCTTGGACGGCATGAGGATTAGAAAATGATGGGTGGAGGTTCCCTTCAATGCAAAAGGCTATTCTCAAATACAGCAACAGTCAACGTGTCTCAGCAGAACATACGACACCAGGCCAATTTTGTTCAAAGACCAATTTAGCTTTCTTCATCCATAAATAATGTGATTTCAACAGCTGTCGATCTTAATGAGAGATGAATAAGCGTGAGGTTAAAGCATTAACAGACAGAACGATTAAAGAGCCACACCTTCATCAAACTGCAGGTTTAACTACACCTGAGAGCATGTCGACACACGCTGAACGCAACAGAACACAATAATCACTGAGGAACACGTGTACCGCCCTACAGTCATCAGAAACACACACACACAACGGGTGATTTTCCCATGGGTGTGATCATCAATCCTTCTCAGAACACCAGACGTGAGAATCTGAGGGGTCAAATGTCAAACAGAACTTTGAAAAGTACTTGATCTGATGATATGAGCTGTGATCATATGATTTTAGACTGATGGTGAAGATGAGCAGTGTCTCAATATTGAAGGGAGGATCGAAAGGGACATCACAACACAACTTTTGCCTCAAGTTGTGGGGGCAAAAGCCCCAATTTTGCATGCAGTTTCAGGGCCAAAAGTTAGATAGCGCAGCTTTACTGTTTGTTATAATCGCTGAGACTCATTTCTCAACACTTGGCTCACTTTTTGAAATCTCTCCACACAGTGAACACATCAGCAGTCTATGTGAGCTGAACTGTGGATCATTTATCATTGCTTTGGCAACAAAATGCATTCATAACGACATCTTTCAAATGGCAATAATTCATTTCTCGCTCAGACAGAATCATCATTAAAACTATTTACCAACAGACTCTCTTCAAAACTGTTCAACTTAAAGTCACCATGAAATCAAAATGGACAATCCTTTTTTTTTTTGGGAATATCGCAGTGTTTCTTCTAAATGATTTACAGGTGCACATCATTATTGAGTTATTAATCTTGAATTAGAAAATCTTCCTCTTGCAGCTTCTCTTCTCTGATGACCTACATTTGTTCTTCCAGAAGCGTTTCACTCAGATAAACGACACGATAGAGAAGATGAAAAGACTAGCGCAACTTCCATTTCATGCCGACTGACTAAACACAAAACAAAACTGAAGACGACAGCAATTTGCTACATTTCTACAGTAATACCAGACTGAAATATACTCCTAAAAATCTACAATATGAAATCCTATCACAACAATTAGATGAACACCTACACAGGTGTTAGTCTTTCAATCTCATTAGCATCTATACCAAAGTGGAAACTTGAGAATAATTGTGTGCTGTACTGTAAACATGGATCATGTGACATTTACTGCAGGGAATCATAAACATGTCAATCTTGTTATATCATGATCTTATAATGCTGCCTGTTGTGAGTGGTTTTCTGAGTGATAGAATGTGTTTGTTGGGTGAAACCTTTGCTAGTGTTCTGGAAAAATGAGCATATTATAGTTTTGGTAGTTTTAGTGTGTTTTGGATGTAAAATGTTCTGCTTTTGAAGCTGAAGGGTGATTAGAAGAACTGTGTGAAGAGTTTTGAAAAAGTAACATATGCATTGAAAAATGTTGCCTAGTGAGTGTTAAAAAAAAGAAAGAAGTCTAGACAAACTAGACTAGCCTAATTGTATTGTGCCTGAGATTACCCGAGGGTGAGGCTGAGGTCTCAGGCACATAAAGACACAACGCCTCACAATAGAGATCAGTGCAGCTTCATTAGCGATCGGCCCCTGGGAACCATCGCTCTGAACGCAGGGGTCAGGATTTTCCCGGGAAAAGAGGCCAGGGGTCACGTGTGAACCATCTGCGTCTGCACGAGTGTGTGTGTGTGTGTGTGAGGGTGTGAAGGAGGCGTGCCGGTGTTGTTGAGAAATATGTCTCGACACGCATTCACCTTAACAGCTTTACAGCAACACACGAATGAAGATCACACACAAAACATCCTACAATAGCTGCTATTTTCTTATGCAAAACACAATTCAGTAACACTTTACTATAAGGTTCATCAGCTAATGTATTAACTAACATCAACTAACAATGATCAATATATTTGTTTAAGTATTTATTGATCTTTGTTAATGTTAGTTAATATAATTACAGCTGTTCATTGTGTGTTCATGTTAGTTCACAGTGCAATAACTAATGTTAACAAATACAACCTTTGATTTTAATAATGCATTAGTAAATGTTGTGATTAATATTAACTAAGATGAATAAATGCTGTAGAAGTATTGATCATTATTAGTTCATATTAACTCATATTAACTAATGAACTTTATTGTGATTTTGCGGTGCGAGAGCGAGCGGCTTTAGAGATGCTGGAGACTGTGGGAAAGAGAGCTCAGCCCCCCCGCCGGACGAGCTCATTAGCATATTAATACCCCACTGAGCGCTGAAGGGGCCGTAGAGGCTGAAGAGGCTGATGGGAAATCTTCACGCTGAATGTGCTGTTAAAGGAGGGTTTCATCGGTGTTTGTTCATTCATAGCATGTGTGAACGTGAACATGGGAACAGAAACACAGTTGTGTTCACTCGCTGAAGTGTCAGTGGGAACACAAGAAAGAATGAGAAGTATATATATATATTCGTCGGAGGTTTGCCAGAGTCTTGGTAATTAATGAGAAACATTGTGATTTGAAAATGTACAAACTATTTGACATTATAAAATATATGTACAGTCAAACCAAAACTTATTCAGACACCAGATATAGTTTTTGATATTTTTTCACTAGTGTGTGCAGGACACTATAGTTCATTTCTGTAAGTGCGGAGAGCAGAATAAAGTGAACTGTGACATATTATACCAAAAAATTCTTCATACAGCGACTGCCAGTAAAATCTATAACAATTTGGGACCAGAAATGATTCAGACACTTTGAGCTGATCATGTTTTGCTGAAGTGTTTTTCTTTAATTGCTAATGCTCTTTTTACACACAGACTGAACACAATGAAGCATTGCTTGGTGATTGGTTGAGCTAAACTGGTATTATCTAATTGTGTAGTTAAATTTAACAGCTGACAGATATTCAACATAATTCATGTGTGAGACAGTCTAACAGAAGATGGACAAAACCAGTCAAATATCAGCTGAGTTCTGCTCATATTTATTACCATTTTCTAAACTATAGCGAATAGACTGTGATAATGTGAGAAATGTTGAAGGTGTCTGAATACATTCTGGGTTTGACTGTATATGGTAGTATTTTTTGTCCTGCCTTTATTTTCAAATCCATTTTTTGTTAAATAAATCTTAGCTACTAGACAGCAGCACTTTCTCAATATAGAATATCTAGACAGAAAGCATTAAGGAAATAAAAGAGAAATAAACAAAGACCCCGCGTGTCATTCGCCCGTCCTGAGTTCAGCACAGAGAAGCCACTGATGGGGTTTAAGTGATTCTGCAGCATATGACGTCACGGCTTTGAGAAGACTTCGCTGTAGATTTACTCTGACACGCATGTGCAATGAAGATTTACTGGTTCCCATCACTAGCCGCGTTTCCATTACCCTTCAAATTGCGCAAATTGAAATTGCGAATTGAAAATACGCCCAATGGAAACACGTCAATTTCGCAAAAACTCCCATATATCGCAAAAAAGGTTAAAAAAAAATAATATTTCGCAAAACTGCAATGGAAACAGTTTTTGTGCATTTAGTCACCTGACGTAGATGACGCGGTGTGTTTGGACAGAATACGAGACAGAGTTCTTTATTAAATTCATAAAAGACAGAAGAATTACAGGAATAATGGATTCTAAACCTCAAAGAAATGCCACGATCAAGACCTGGAAGCAGAACTGAGGGAGAAACACCCAGAAACACCTCATATGAGCCGCTCACAGTATAAGGGTCTTTCCTTGCCAATAATGATTGGATAACACACACACGTCTCCTTTGATGAATAATAATGGCTAGTGCAGTGGCTGGGATTTACATAATCCTCCCAACATCCATCGCCATGATCTCTGGAATGATTATCACGAGTGGAAAAAAAATTACGGTTCATGGAAACGCCGTCATTTCGCAAAAGTTTTTTGTCGACATAAAAAAAAAAAAACGCAAAAGTTTTGCGCAAATCTGTAATGGAAACGCACCTACTGAGAGTCTGTTCTCACAAGCTATCGGCATAAAATATCTTAATCTGGTCAAAACCGGCAGCTTACACAGGAGTCGTCCATCTGGACTACAGTGAACATTACCAGCCAGTTTGTTTTTCATACAGAGAAAATCTCATTTACTTACAAACGCTTGAATATCTTTCATTTATTTTGATAATAACCTTCCATGCATTACAATTACGATAACACTTTCCAGTATTACGGGCTCTACCATTTGTTTAAGGCTGGAATAGACTTTATCAGGGTAATGATATTTAATATTGGAATAGCCATATTTAATATTTGACAGGAGTGAAAATGGATTGTATTGTTGTGACTCTTGGCAACTTGCATGGACTCGTTCTGATAGGTCAAAAGTTGTGTAGTGCATATCAGCCTTTATTCAGGGTCACTGTGTTTACAGGGAATATTCACGACAACCGTGAGAATAGAGAAGCTTGACTTGGGTTATTCCTGTAAACAGACCTACCAAATTGCGCTTAAATGGTCAAATACACACAAATGTATGTGCAAAATGATCGCCTTGATGAGTGTGCACATAAACACACAGTTGGGTTTGTCGTTAGTGAACGTCAACAGTTGTGTAACTGCATGCGTTCATTATAAAACTGTGGCGAGAGTAAGGGAATGTTGTGTCATTCTTGTTAGCGATCTATGCCAGTTTTTATACTTTTTTGTATTTATAGTTTCTAAACGTGTTTATGCTGAAGTTTTTCATAATGATTAACAATGGTAGTGATGTTTTTATCTTTGGTCTATGATCTACAAACAGTTAAAAGTCTGGATAGTATTACAGGCAAACAATCAATTTCAGAAGGGAAAGTAGAATGAAGGATCTTCTGTATGCTCTAATACTCTTTGAGAGATGATCAATATGACAAAAAGGTCATAATATTTCAATTTTGCCCAATAAAAAGATGGAGTTTTATTTTTTTACTGTTGTTAATCGATCCATTTCTGCATCCAAACTCAAACTCAGTGCTTCACTGATGAAAATGTATTTCACTGGGACAAAATATGCAATATTATTGGTAACTGCTCTTATCATGACTGTTATTAGTTTTAGAGTTTTAGACTGTTATTAGATCCTGGTGTTGTTCTGTTGATCATAACTGTGATAATACTGTGTGAGAATAGAGGAGGAGATACAAGAGCGTGTCATAAAACCAAATAGACTCTTTTGCTGATGTGTGTGTGTTATAAATGTGTGGTGGTGTGTGTCTCATACCGAGTGGCAAACATGGCCCTGAGTGAGGAGAAAGTGGCCGCGTCCTCTTTAAGGGCTTTGAGCTCGTTGCGAAGCTTCATCATGGTTTCGGTCACCATGGCCTTTTCATTCTCATATTTGCTCTTCAGGTTGGCCAACGCCACCTCAGCGGTCTGAAAAACACACACACACAGGCAATCGAATCGTGAAATGTGTGTCAATGCCAGTAATAAACACAACAGTAGCAAACAACACAGAAGATTTGCTGTGCTTCTGCCATAAAACTTCATATCAGCTGTTTGTCTTGTAGTTTGTTGAAAGTATGCCGTTTGAGTCAGGTGGTCTAAAGTCAGAAAGCCTCTTTAAAGAGTCAAACACAAAACACAACATTAGAGGTCCTGGTTGACAGCCGTTCATTTGAAACAAACACAAAGACAGGCAGTGCTTTAAAGGATTAGTTCACTTCAGAATGAACATTTCCTGATAGTTTACTCTCCCCCTCGTCATCCAAGATGTTCATGTCTTTCTTTCTTCAGTCGAAAAGAAATTAAGATTTTTGAGGAAAACATTCCAGGATGTTCCTCCATATAGTGACTTCAAAGGGGTCCAACGGGTTGAAGGTCCAGATGTGAGTTTCAGTGCAGCTTCAAAGTCTCGACACGATCCAGCCGAGGAATAAGAGTCTTATCTAGACAAACCAGTGGACATTTTATAACAGAATAAACATTTATATACTTTTTAACCACAAATGATCATCTTGCACTAGCTGTGATGCGACACACGTTACGTAATCACGTTGAAAGGTCACGCGTGTTCCGGTTCAGAAATGTAGAGCAGAGCGAAAAAACTCCCTCTCAATTTCTCCTCCAACTTCAAAATCGTCCAACATCGTTGGTTTACCTTTTATTAAATTTTTTTTTGTAAATGCCTTTTAACTCAGTCTTTGCAGGTTCACTTTGTAAACACTAGGTCATTACTTCCACCTACGTCACACTTGACCTTTCAACATGATTGCGTAATGTGTGGCGCATCACAGCTGTGCAAGAGAAGCATTTGTGGTTAAAAAGTATATAAATGTTTATTTCTGTTATAAAATGTCGGCTGGTTTGTCTAGATAAGACTCTTATTCCTCGGCTGGATCGTGTCGAGACTTTGAAGCTGCACTGAAACTCACATCTGGACCTTCGACCCGTTGGACCCCATTGAAGGCACTATATGGAGGAACATCCTGGAATGTTTTCCTCAAAAATCTTAATTTCTTTTCCACTGAAGAAAGAGAGACATGAACATCTTGGATGACGTGGAGGAGAGTAAACTATCAGGACATTTTAATTCTGAACAGTGAACTAATCCTTTAAGCCTTCGAATGACACCTAATTTAGGATGATTATTAAAATATTTGAGCCGATAAAGCATTCCAAGTGTCCCGCTTGACAACAAACAGGCTACGCCCCACTGATGCAATGGCGAGGGTGAACAACTGACCTGTTTGTTGGCCTTTAGGACGGTTCTCAGTGTGGCAATCTGCTCTCTCTTGGTGCTGAGGAGTGATTTGAGCTTGAGGATCTCCTCCACGCTGGCCTCCTGCTCGCGATCAGCCCCGAGACCCAGCTCCAGAGAAGCCATGCGCTGGCGAGAGAGCTCAGTGGTGCGGTCCACGGCTAGCTGGAGGTGTCGGATCTGGTCCCGGATGATGGCCACCAGGTTATAGATGTTCATGGGCTCTTTACGGGGATCAGCCACTGGAGATGACGCTCCATCACTGGTCTCGGCGCTGGGAAAGAGTCCACGGGTCAGCAGGATTGGAGATCGGCGTCCACGACCATCAGGACTGCACCAACCTGTAGTCTGTGTGCCGTTTATCCCGGCTTTACCTTATAGATAGATAGATTGTTTTATTTAATGACATGTCAGTATCTATGGCTATTTTCATGGCAAAAATTCAATTACAAAAATACAAATATCATATAAATACAATAAAACCAAGCAAAGAAACACAACAAGTCATCTTGATACATTTGTTTTAAATTAACATATGATAAAAAAAATCCAAAACCTTTTCAGGCATAATCTTATTAAATAAGTCCTTAAGTGAAATAACTTCATAAAAGTGCATTCTACTTGTATTATTCCCAGGACAGTCCAATAAAATTAGGGATGCACTGATATGAACATTTTGGCCGATACCGATAACCGATAATTCTTTATATTTGAAAGCCGATAACCGATATTTTGGCCGATAAATCTAAACCCAAATTTTTATATAATTTTTGAGAGCCTGATTACTAAAACAAAAGCCTCACCATTAAATCAACGTCTCAAACACAATTATAATGATGTTCTCATGATAATGTTATGTAGCCGATAGGACAGACTTGTATCACTTTACTGTATTTTCCTTTTTTGAAGTGATCCCAATCATATTTCAAGCAGTTTAAAACCATCATGTTGAACGGTGAGCATCTGAAGCGTCTCAGCTGGAGGAAACAATACATTATTGATCGGCTTTAATATATCGGACACATTTTCTTATCGGGCCGAATCCGATAACGATAACATTAAAAATGAACCGATATCAGCCGATACCGATATGGTGGCCGATATATCGTGCATCCCTAAATAAAATGTTTAACAGAGAGGGGAATCTTACAAGACATGCATAGAGTTGGGTCTTCACCTTTAAGCAAAAAAGCCAAACATGTATGACTTATACGACATCTGGTGAATGCCACTAGATCAGATCTAGTTTTAAGAGTGATTAAAAGTCTGTTTGAAATTTCCAGATGAATTTCATTTGGCTTATTATTCTTGCACGTGTTCCACTCCTCTGGCCACTTATCCAGTATATACTGATTAATAATAGGTCTGATATCTGAGGGAGGAGGTTACCTTCGCGGTAGAAGTCGAGCATGATGCGGTTAGGCGTTTCGTTGTTGCACATGCAGACGTGATGGTACAGGTTGGCTAGTTCCTCGCTGAAGGTGGCGAGCTCGTCCTGGGCGATGTTAAGGCTGCCCTGGGATTCGCCTGCCACTTCACTGGCCTGCCGAAGCTCTTTCTCCACGCGCTCCAGATGCTCGCGGTCGACTCGACTGCTGCGCTCCAGAGACGAGAGCTGAGCGCTCAGAGACGAGACCCGGCTCTCCAGCTGCGCCTGCTCCTCCTTATACTGTGATTGACAGGCCGAATGCTCCGCCTTTAACGTTTTGAGCTCCTCCTTCAGTTGACTTGCCTCGGACACTGCGACCTATGGTTTCAAACAAATTACATTTTAAGTTAGTTAAGTTAATCACTTTATTCATCCCACAGGTAGGGTTGGGAATCGAAAATCTGAGGTCAGGAATCGGATAATTGTTATAAAATAAAAATTTCGATTCCTCATATCGATTCCTTTGTGAGCATTTCAATATGACTTTAAGAAAAAGTGATTTTATTATGATTTTAAAATATTCGAATTGCAAGTTTCCAGAGCTACAGGCGTGTGTAACTCTATTGGGCAGCTCTTAAAGTGACAGCAGCCTAATATTCCTGCTGCGTCTCTATAATAACACTAATCTAACAACAAAAGAAAAAGAAAATTCACTCGTTCTTGACTGAATAACTTTTGTAACTATATTTGTAATGTATATTTTATTTATAAAGTGCAGTGTTATTTTACATTTGATTAGTTTCTGAACCTGAAAAATCTTAAAACACGGTTTTATTTTTACAGTGGGTCTATGCGCACGGGTAATTTTTCCGGACCTTTTTACTGAAGGTAAAAGTCGGCGTAATCTTTACTGACATTGTCCGTCATGATCACTGAGATGCACATTCAGACGAGACTAAAATCACAGAGAAGCTCTGGTGGTGATTATTACTTTACACCACCTCTCCATGTTACACTAGTCCCGTCCGAATAGGGCTTTAAGTGTTCGCTTTGGACAAAGACGTCTGCTAAATGACTAAATGTACTTAAAAATGTAAAAGAAAGAACTAAACTCTATACCTTGTACTTGCACTCCAGGATCTCGGGGCCGTTGATGTCCACCTCGTAGTATTCGCTGTCCTCGTGGCTGTCGCGCTCCTTCTCGTTGTCCAGCGCGGACTGGCGCTCTTTGCTGGCCTGGAGTTTGCGCATGGCACTGATGTTCTCCGAGAGCCGGCTGACCTTCTCGTGTTGCTCCGAGAGCGCTCCACGAGCCTGTTCCAGATGCTTCTGAGACTCCTGCAGTGTGGACAGCAGCGTCACCTTCTCACGCTCAACCTGAAACACACACACGACATACGCTTCAGGAACGACAGAGAAGAGTCTCTTCATTACCGGCACACAATCATTGTGATCCCACAAACTCAATGTTTTTCACTCGGCTGACACTGTCGCTGTCCGCTCTGCTGACAACACAACCCACACTGAATCAGTGTTGATCGGCAAGGTCAGATTCATGTGCTAAAAGACGGACTTCTATGAAGAATTTCCCTGATTTGTTGATTATTTGGGATGGGATGAAGATTACGTGAGTTTTAACGCCAGTGTTGAGGAAAGTTCCTTTTAAAAGTAATGCATTACAATATTGCATTACTCACTAAATTAGATTACCTGGTTACTTTTAATGGAAAGTAATGTTACACGTTACTTTTTCTCGCTTTTTCCAGGCCTTGACTCCTTAATTGTTTTTTTTTGTCTGGAGCCCTGGTAATGCATTCAACAATTTAGCTTATAAAAAACACATGATTATATTCTGAGCACTTTGCTGAGCCATAGAGCGATGCATGTTATACAAAAAATCTCTTAAAGATTACAGGTTGTATTATCTACTGTACAACTCATTTTATTGAAACCAATGTTTGTTACTTTTGTATTTTTGTCTGTTCACTTGCAGGAATGAGTGCGAATGTCAAAGTGACAACATTTTGGAAAAGAGAGAATAGTAATTCAGTAGTTAAATGCTTTTTTAAAGTCCCCCTGTGGTGATAATCCAGTTTTTAATGTTGTTTATGTGTCTATGTGATGTTTTTAATATGCTTTAAGACAAAGCATGTGTAAGTTCATAAGTCGACACCATTGCTGAGTATTTCCTCCTTAAAACTGCAGTGAACCAAAGACAGTCTCAAACACACGCTTTGAAATCGCTGGTGTTTCTGACGTCACAAACTACCTTGTAACCAATCAGATCAACGTGTGATCGTCAACCAGTGGATCTCTGAGCTGAGTGAGTGAGTGGAGGCGGGGTTCATTTGCATATTCATAGAACCACGAATACTAAATGAGGCAAGGGTGTCGAGTTACAGTCAAGATATTTTAAGACACGAAGAATATTTTTTCAAGGAAAAAAACGCTTAAATATGTAATTTTGCTGATCAAAGATGAGTTGCAGATTGCAGATGCATTACTTTTCAATAAAGGTAACAACTATTAAAGTGATAGTTCACCCAAAAATGAAAATTACCCCATGATTTACTAGGTGTATATGACATTCTTCTTTCAGACGAACACAATCGGAGATACATTAAAAAAATGTCCTGGCTCTTCCAAGCCTTATAATGGGAGTCAATGGGTATATTTTTGTGGAAGTCCATCAAACCCTATCCATCCGTGATAAAAGTGCTCCACAGGCTCTGCGGGGGTTAATAAAGGCTTTCTGAAGCGAAGCGATGCGCTTGTGTAAGAAAAATCTGCATAATTAATACTTTATCGACTAAAATAACTAGCTTCCGGCAGACAGCCGTACGCATCGACTTACGCCAAAAGAGCAACACTTGAACTTGACGCACGACGTCGCCCAGCACTGTGTGTTTAAACCGCGAGAGGCGTCAAAGCTTACGCTACTCCTACATCTACATCACAGTGTTACTCTTTTGATGACTTGCGTACGGCTGTCTGCCGGAAGCTAGTTATTTTAGTCGATAAAGTATTAATTATGCAGATTTTTCTTACACAAGCGCATCGCTTCACTTCAGAAAGCCTTTATTAACCCCCGCAGAGCCTGTGGAGCCCTTTTATCATGGATGGATAGGGTTTGATGGACTTCCAAAAAAAAAAAAAAAAAAATTACCCATTGACTCCCATTAACATATACACCTAGGATGGCTTCAGGGTGAGTAAATCATGCACTTATTTAGAATTTTGGGTGAACTATCCCTTTAATGTGTACATTTCTAAAGTAATGCTTCTCGTTACATCAAAAAAGTAATCTGATTACGTAATGCATGTTAATTGTAATGTGCCGGTGGGCGAGTTTAATCAGAGGTGGTAAACTCTGCAAGAAAGTGGATCTCAAAGGCCAAAGTTGAAAACGTAACAAAAGTATCCTTCATTATTCAGTCGAAGCAGAACCTTCTTCAAAAGCACATTCGCTCTGAGCATTAGTTCCAGGACTCGCAGTGTAACCTGTCCTGACACGACTCACACCTGGGGAACTCTCAGTCTATAAAGCAGTATGAAGTTCTGGCTCAGTGCTGTGGCCTGCGGGTCACGGTTTAATTGTCTGTTTTGTTCATGTCAGTTACAGGGCGAATGTAATACAAAAACACCTTCAATCATTTATTCACATAATAACTTTTCTTATTTTCTTTAAGGCTTTATAAGCAAATACTGCACATGGTAGAAGTTTTCAATATGTGAATATTAAACATTTTAATAAACAATCCATCTCAATATTATATTACAGTATACAATATTCAATATTAATATCATAATTATGTTTTATTATTGATGTCTTTATAATTAATAAATTATTACTGTATGGAAAATAAAGGCATTACAGTATTATGCAACTGTAAACTATTCCTGTCCTAATATACTCAATGTCATGTGGAAGTTGCTGTTAAACCCACATGCCATCTCTAATGACGGACATTTACCCAGACTTTGATTTACTAAGATTGATTTAAAGAGAATTTGGGGTAAAAATATATGCATATATGTAACAGTTTTGTTCCTATAGTGTGTGGAGAGCCGTGACAGGACAACACACACACTAACAGATTCCCTTCACAAACAACCAGAGCTTATAAAATCATTTGTAATTAAAAATGTATGCAAAAATAGAAGCAATTGAGAAACATCATCTCAGCTGCTCTTTCATGGCGTCTGGAATGAATTTTGTGAATGACCAATAGGTCATGAGGGTTCAGTGCGGGTCTGATTACCATAACGGACAGAACCGTCTCAATGTGCAAACAATGGTCTCGTATTGTTCCTATGGTTCTGGCTCAACACACACCCGTACGCACGGAGAGGACACTTAGAATATAAAATAAACGTATATATACACTTTTTAAACACAATTGCTTGTATTGCACTAGCTGTGATGCGACACACATTACGTAATCACGTTGAAAGGTCAAGTGTGATGTAGGCGGAAGTAAAGACCTAGTGTTTAGAAAGTGAACGTGCAGAGACTCAGTCAAACAGCATTTACAGAAAATAAATAGATGGTAAAAAAACGATGTCGGACGATTTTGACGTTTTTCGCCCTACGTCACACACAACGTGAAGTCGTGGACGTGCAAGAGGAGCATTTGTGGTTCAAAAGTATAAATGTTTATTCTGTTATAAAATGTCCGCTGGATTGTCTAGATAAGACTCTTATTGCTCGGCTGGATCGTGTCGAGACTTTGAAGCTGCACTGAAACTCACATTTGGACCTTTGACCCGTTGGACCCCATTGAAGACACTATATGGAGAAACATCCTGGAGTGTTTTCCTCAAAAACCTTCATTTCTTTTCCACTGAAGAAAGAAAGACATGAACATCTTGGATGACGTGGAGGAGAGTAAACTATCAGGACGTTTTACTTCTGAAATCCTTTAAAAGGTCAGAGTTCGCAGGTTGACCTCCTGGCAGAAGGACGGCTGGTCGTGTCAGATTGGGTGGAGCACTAACTGCAACTTACACTAATAGGATTTAAGCAGTCCAGCTGTCAGCCAATCAAACACAGATCTGAACACACACTATAGGATGCATGATTTGGGAGAGAAAAAATCTAATTGTGATTTGAAATCTGTAACGTTTTCTGTGTTATATGCATTGTGGAAAGTAGGGATACAAAGGTATCGGTATCGGCTCCGATACTGCCATTCATGGTCGGATCGGGCATCGGTCAGAAGAGGCTGATCCAAATCCGACATTGTGTGTATACTATTCTGTGTTATTGTTAAGCCCCACAAACATTATAAAGCACCATTAAAGGTGCTGTATGTATTTTTTCTACTAAAATGAATCCTTTTTTTATTGCCTGTGTGTGAAGGGGTTGTAATCTCACATTAAAATGATCCACTTTGCGGGTTTTGCTATTACCTCGGAAAGCAAGTATTCTTATTTTTATGTGAAGGTGCCGGGTCGGATTTACCGCGAAATCCAGTGACGTTGACCTGCACGCGCGCTCCCGAGCCTCTCACCTCATCTAGCCTACTGACTTTGCACTCAACAGCGACGACACTGCAACTTATGACATGGACTTATGACTTATGCAACTTATGACATGTCTGATAACACTAATAAATGACCTGCTCCCAGCACAACACAGACTCCAACACACACTCCACATATTGATAAAAAACAACAAAAAAAGTTTTTTCTGCTGAAGCTCGTAAGGCCAGATGTGAATCGCATGACCTCCGGGTGAAAACATGGATCAACATCGGCAGGGCATTTGAATCATGGAGAAACCTTATCTACAAACCTAGAATGTAGAAAATGTGAAGTGGTGCTTGCAGTGGCAAAATTCGGCACGGTTGCTAGGGCTCCATACTTATCATGGTACGAGCATGGAGCATTAGTTCAACGTCAAGCTGATAAAAGTAGCCTGTTATTGTAACGTTGCAGTGGGAGTTTACCTGAGTTTCCAGCATGTTGTGTGATGCTTTCTCCGGTGTGTTGCGTCTCAGTCTGGCCGATACCCAGAGTGCTCGCTTGTATATTTATTGGTTGCAATCTGAAACATCACCGCTAGAGGCCGCTGAAAACTACATATAGCCCCTTTAAGTTTTCGTGCACTATATTATAAGTGTTCAGAAGCCATTCTATAGTATAATGTGAGGCAGAAATTAATATTTAAGTGTTAAATTCAAGTTCACGTAAACTCCTCCCTCCGCTGTGGCTGTCAGTCACTCTCCGTTCAGCGCGTCGCACTCGGTCAGACAGTCAACACAATGAAACTCTCCACGATGATTAAATGTTACTATTATTATACTTCATCTCTAGATAAGGGTCTATGGTTTCGCATAAAATAACTTTATCTTGCTGGACTTTATTGCTGTACCTTAATCATGTTACTTTCTACCGGGTGTCTGTTAGATCACAACACTGGAGTAGAGAGCGCAGTAATAGTTCTTCACGCGCACAGTAACTGCAATTCAAAACTGTTAAAAGAACATGCTGAATAAACTATTGCATCGATAGATACTGTATAATACACTACGCATCAATATGTCTTTCCTTTGTGCTTCGAACCTTTCGATGCGGACTCGACGTGCTGCGCGCTGAGACTCATGTTGCTTCAGGCGCATCATTCGCTCGGGATGGCATAAGCGCTGTGTGCCGCTCTGTATTGGAGCCTTTCATATCATAATACTTTTGCGCAATGAAAGATTATTAATAGCCGTTCTTGTTCTGTCCTATCTATCATATGTTGCTGCCTCGTTAAACAGCCGTGCTATACATTTAAAAACATGTCTTAATTTTATAGTATAATCTAAAAGTTTTTTTATCTTTTTGATTTTTTTTATCTTGTTTTTCATGAATGTATTTTAGAACAATACAAAGATTAATGTGTAACGTTTTACCAGATTTATCTTCTCGTTTTTGTTCCCCACTAAATAATGTTTTTTTCACTAAATGTTCAGATTTTATTAAATGATTGTGCACTCGTGATATTTCTAGAGTACATTTTTAAGTTCTTCCCGACCCCAAGCGTTCGACTGGTGTGTGTGTGAGGAGAGTACCTGCAGCAGCTGTTGCTTGAGCTTCTGGATCTCGGAGATGTTGAGCTCGTTCAGGAGGTTGTCCACGAGGCTGGAGGACGGCTGGAACAACTCTCCTTTCTTAGGCGTGGAAACACGGTTGTCGTCGTCG
>NC_140232.1:2936381-2946381 GCF_951802725.1 Rutilus rutilus
AAGCCGATAAATACTGGATTATTTCCTCCAGCTGAGACTCTTCAGATGCGCACTGTTCAACATGATGGTTATGAATTGCTTGAAATATGATTGGAATCACTTCAAAACAGGAAAATACAGTAAAGTGATACAAGTCTGTCATATCGGCTACATAACATTATGAGAACATCACTATAATTGTGTGTTTGAGACGTTGATTTAATGGTGAGGCTTTTGTTTTAGTAATCAGACTCAAAAATTAAATAAAAATTTGGATTCCGATTATTCGGCCAATATATCGGTTACCGGCTTTCAAATATAAAGAATTATCGGTTATTGGTATCGGCCAAAATGTTCATATCGGTGCATCTCTAATAATGTTTTTTTTTACTTTTTTTGTGATTTTTGCCTTTTATTGTGACAGGACAGTATAGAGTTGACAGGAAGCGAAGTGGGAGAGAGACGGGGGACGGGATCGGGAAAGGTCCACGAGCCGGGACTCGAACTCGGGCCGCCCGAGCACAACGGCGCTACATGTCGCCACGAGGCCATCCCTAATAATGTTTTTAATAGGCAGGTACAAACTGTTGATTCATCAATATTCTGTTATCATTTTCTACACTATACATTAACACTTTGAATTGGTGCTTTAGCGACTCCTAATGCCTCTAACCCCTCTTCTGCCCATCCTGACGCCGCTCGTGCCCCACACATGCGCTCACTGACCTCTCTCAGCTCCTGCGTGATGGTGGCGAGGCGCTCGTTCTCCGACTGGGTGTTGGTCAGGATGTTTCGAGCTTGTCTCAGCTCCGCCTGCAGCTCCTGCACGCGCTGCTCGTAATACGCCTCTTTACACGCCGACTCCTGGAGGAGCGACTCCTCGCGGCTCTCGCCGTCGGCCGCCACCTTCCTGTGGTTGGAGTGAGCCTGTCCGAACGCCTGAGGAACAGAAGAAACACACCAGGATTAATCATTTATCGTTATATATGGGGATGATTCATATTGCCAATGGGCAAACATGGAGGTGGTATACCATCCAAACACTGCATCCAAAAGTGTGTAATGGGGTTGCTGCACACTTTATAAAGTAATATTTAACACTTTTTAAGACCTGAAGAAATAAAAATTAACACTGTACATTAGGGATGTACAATATTGACAAAAATAATTATATCTCGATATTTTCAAAGTTCTGTTGATAATAGTGTGTTTTTGTGCTGGTGCCATGGCTGGTTTAGGCCTGTTGTTGACAGCTGACTCGCGAAGATAATCATATTCATATTCTATGCGGTGGTCAGTTCACAGCTGTGACAGAAATGAACATTTTTATGAAAGGGCAATATTTGCCACCTTAAAGGGGACCTATTATACAAAATTCACTTTTGCATGCTGTTTGGACATAAATGTGTGTTGGCAGTGTGTGTACACAACCACCCAATAGTGATAAAAATCACTCACTCTTTTTTATTAATCCCCATAAATCATCAGCACTGTCTCCCAACGACCTGTTTTCAGAATGCGGCTTCAGTGATGTCACTAAAGCCACAGGCCCCGCCCATGAGTGTTGACAGACACTGCCGTTTTAACATAGACCCGCCCTGATCGAGTTCACAGCGAATTGTACCAGAGAATGTCTAATAAGGGGAGAACTTCCACTCTCAGTACACTTCCGGCTTCTGAACTGGTTGCAGTTCCACTCTGGCTCCACATGAGGGCGCTCACAGAACGAGTGCAGTTCCACTCTGGCTCCATATGAGGGCGCTCACAGGACGAGTGCAGAATGAATGGAGGTCTATGGTGCTATACCCCTCAAAATCCACTTTTCTCAGGATATAATTTTTTGTCTAGTAATTTGAATGTTGTATTCGAAAGGAGATGCAAAGAAATTACACATTGCTGGGTGTTAGATTTTTTAGAGTCACTTATTTGCTTTAAAAAGTCTTTTAAAGTGTCAATGACGTCATACACATCGTACGACCAGATATACTGCTTTACGGCAATCCTTCAGTCACTTTGATGCTTTCGCGCTCTGCACTTTCTTTTCTCTCGAAGCATCGACAACACAGCTGACACAGGTAAACACACGTGCTAGAAGAGTTTTTGTTTTGTTGTTTTAAAAGACCACGCCGAAAATTCACACACACACACACACACACACACACACACACACACACACACACACACACACACACACACACACACACACACACGATGCCATCAAGCGGTATCTCTGGTCGTAATCAGTCCTTCACTGACCAGCGTTCATTAGCAGAATGCTAGCGTGTTATGGGCAACAACAACTCAACCTGTAAGAAATCGAAAGGACATAAGTACTCGTTCATTCAACTTTCGACCTATAACCCATGTTGAACTTGCAAAACATATAATCGAATCTGAGATTTCTCAACGGCAATCGGGTGAAAGAGACAAATTTAGCTGTCTAGCCCCATTGACTCCCATTCATTCTGCACTCATGGGCGATCGCCCCCAGTGGAACTCTGGTGGAACTACAACCAACATTCGGTACAATAGGACTTAATAGGGAGTGGGCAGGCTCTCCGTAGACGGGCTCTGGTCGTACACATCCGCCATTGCTGCACTGAGGAGAATGTCTCCCAAGCGTTGTAGGTGTTGTGTGGCTGGATGTATTAATAATCCACATCGCTCTCTCTATTTACTCCCGAAATCTGAGGCAGCCGCTGAAGACGAGGTGGAATTATTTTGTTTTCAAAGAAAATGCTCCCTCAACTCTACCGAAATTCGTTTATGTACTTACGCACTTCTTATACTGTGTTTACTCAGCTCTTACGGTGATTTTCTGGAGTAAAACTGACGCTTCATCTTTTGTGTGATGTACAATAAAATTCATTAAACTCAGTATATTTTTGGCCATCATTCAGACCTGGTCCGAAACAGCAGACTTGTAGGTACTCTGACTCTGTAGGCATTATTGTCCGACTCCGGGTCGAAATGAACACCGTTACTGAGAGTTTCTGATATCATCATCATTCCTGAGACTGAGTGCGAGCTCATGAAGCTCCGCCCCCTGTGCCATGCAGCAGCAGCTCATTTGCATTTAAAGGGCACACACTAAAACAGCGCGTTTTTCTGAGCACCAAAAAGTGACAATTTAAACATGTTGTAAAAAATGATCTGTTGGGTATTTTGAGCTTAAACTCCACATACACACTCTGGGGACATCAGAGACTCATTTTACATCTTGTGTAAAGGGGCATAATAAGTCCCCTTTAAATTGAAGCAAACAGCAGCATAGCTCAGCACGCTTCAGAACAAAGGCAGATTTCCCATTCTCCCAAGTCAACCAAAGGAGGAAGGAAGTGTTTCCTGTTTTTCCTTTGGGTTCAGGCCATGTGTTTTAAACAAAGTTAATCACCCTCAGTTACTACTGTAATAATATCATATTGGCGAAACAGATTTGGCAAACGATCCAGTGTGAATTTGTGTTTCTATTTACAATGTGTTTTTGCAGCGGTGAGAGATGTAGCCAATCACAGACAAGTCTGTTGATCTTTTGAATGCAATGGCCAATCTGGGCTCTCGTTTATAAAAACTGTGTGTAGGATCCTTACTAAAAGTGTGTGTGCGCCCAAAAGCCAAAAATGGAGTACACCAAAAAACATTCAGACGTATAAAAGCGTGCGTACGCCATAACCTGTGCAAAAATCCCTTTATAAACCCCAGTCAGAGGAAGATTGTGCGTTCATGCGTCTCTATCCCAGAAATAACCATATATGAGCTTATAACGCCTCGTTTTACTCTGCATGCATATCCTCATCTGCATATCATTTGCATATTCATCCACGTAATACCTCAATACTCAATCTTTTCCACTGGCCAAATAGTATTTTAATTGCTTTATATTTTTAATGGAAACAGATAGGCCTTATTGTGCATTATTGAGCATTTCTGCTACGTTCACATCACGTTCTGCTATTATCATGTGCTAAGCAAACATTAAAACACAGCACGCCACAGCTAAAGTGTATAAAAGCAGCGCATCCACTACAAATACTTCTATTTATTAGAATAACATTTTTTGTGTAACTTCTCGGTGCTTAACTCCATTAATGAGGATGGGATATTTAATTAAATATGTATATCAGATGTAAAACATAGTTTAAATTCTTCTTTTATGTATTTAAACTGTTATTGTGAACATGCACTGTATTTATGATTATGACTCATGATGAATATTAAAGTGGTTTTCCTTCCTCAGATGATGTCAGATCTCCATCGGTGTCTCCAAACGTCTCCAGATGTCCGTACGCAGGATCAGAGTTTACTCACAGATTCTCCCGTCGAGTTTGTTTGAATGAATCACATCTCATGCGTGTGAAGTGCGTACGGCTCTGTCAGGGCCTGTTCTGTGCGACGGTTAGATATGAGGCTCCAGAGGTGTTCAAGTTTACTCAGAACCAGATTTTGGTCAGTGCCGAGTTCTGCTCAGATGTCGGACAGCTTTGTAGTGATTATAATGGAAACCCTCTTTGCAAAACTGTCGGTTAATTAGTGATCGGCTGGCGACTGAGAACACTTGTTCTCGTGTTGATTCTGTGTTGGCTAGGTTCACTCGAGGTCAGGGCTGGGTTGCTGATGGTATTCAGCATGTGGTGACATGCATGCATGACGTTCATTCATGTCCGTGCAGCTCTCAGCTCTCGGCCCTCAGCGACTGGGACTTCTCTATGGTGTTTACATGAGAGAGCTAAAAAGTAACCGTGAGGAATGCGTGAAAGAGAAGCACGACTCATCCCAAAAAAAGGAAGACGTTGTTATTAAGGGGATTGTTAGGCACAACATGACATTTAAAAGGAGTTTTTGTTGATTATGGCTTTCAACTGGCCACATTATAGTATTTAACTGATGTCCATCAAATGTAATGCTAATTCATACATTCATAATGTATATATAAAATCTAATATTGTGTTTTTTTAAAGGCGATTATCGGTAAAATATTTTTACACATCACTAGGGCTGTAACGATTCCTCGAGGAAAGTCGAGTACTCGATTTGAAAAAATCCTCGATTGCGATTTACCCGTATCGAGTAACCGGCAAAATACCGGACGAGAATCCATGAACCGCATTATTACACCGTTTTCTAAGGATACGCGATATATTGAAAACCATTTACAATCATAATAAAGCATAGTGCTATCGTGAAATCACAAAGGCTGTGATTCAGTTAAATAAATATATGCGCTGAACCTTATTGTAAAGTGTAAAGTTACCTATATTTGTATTTTAAGTCATTTTAAACGCTGTTGTTCTCTTGGGTCTATTTTTATTACCACCATTTTTTATCCGATTACTCGATTAATCGACGGAATAATCAGTAGAATACTCGATTACTAAAATAATCGATAGCTACAGCCCTGCATATCGCCCAACTGTGACGATAACAGCACACTGGCACAGATACATTATTTCATCGGAAACAATGTTTTCCAGCGGATGAACTATAAAAACACTTGACAGCCAATCAGAATCCATCCTGCTGTAACGAGCGCGAGCATTTAAAGCGATATAATAAAAACTTACAGTGAAGACTATGCAGTATTTTATTTTTACATTTGATTAGCTATTTAATTTCTGTACTTTTCCTAACTAAATGTTAAATAAACCTGTTGTACCTGAAAAATGTTATTTGTATAATAATTCATATTTCTGTTATATTGTATTTGTCCTCCTGTTTGTAATTTGCTTCTTTGGTCTTATTTTTACTAACTAAAGTAAATATATTTATATATTTATTATATATATATATATATATATATATATATATATATATATATATATATATATATATATATATATATATATATATATATATATATATATATATATATATATTAGGCCTATATCGTTATCATGAAATATAATGTCACACACACATAGGCAGATCTAATAGGCCTCGTTCAGACTAATGCACACAACATATCAGATGTTTGTCTTTAGGACAGATATGACTGTATTTACATACATTTTGCATCAAAAAAACGCTTAAATGAAGCTTTCAGAATCGGTTCAGCGTTGAAGAGAGAACTGCGATTGATGGTCTATGTTCAGTGTCGTCATCAACACTTGTGCTTGAACAGCTGTTAGCTCGAACACAACTGGTCTATAAACTCCCGCACTCACGGATGATGTGTGTTTGATATGTGGGACACACACAAGCCCAATCCTGAGCTGTTCAACACAACGACTAAATTTAGCAGACTTGTGTTCAATCGCATCCTGAACAAACAAAGACACACTGTTGGAAAGAGCCTGAAGAGAAGCATCTCAGCTGGACACAGACGCCAGATCTAAATCCCCACTAACTGACCCGATAACCCATTTACACTCGCTCCCGTCACGCGCATCTGAACACATCTATATTACAGTAAACTCTGAGGGTGTGTTCACACGTCACAGCTGTGGTGTGGTTATCTGACGACCACAAATCAAAGCGATACGTTTGTGACCCTGGACCACAAAACCAGTCACAATTTTTTTTAAATTGAGATTTATACATCATCTGAAAGCTGAATACATAAGCTAAATAAGCTGTTATGATAGGACAATATTTGGCAGAGATACAACTTTGAAAATCTGGAATCTGAGGCAAAAAAAATCTAAACATTGAGAAAATCTCCTTTAAAAGTTGGTAATTTATGTTGGCGATTGTTCTGCATTCACTCACACAAATAAATATTTTATATATTTATGGTAGGAAATTTACAAAATGATCATGATCTTCACTTAATATCCTAATGATTTTTGGCATAAAAGAAAAATCGATAATTTTGACCCGTACAATGTATTGTCGGCTATTGCCACAGATATACCCGTGCGACTCGAGACTGGTGACGTGACCCAGGGTCACATTTAGTCATGCACATTTAGTTGCATTCACACTGGCATTCTTAGCACCGAACCTAAAGACACACACACACACACACACACACAAAATATGCTTTTACAATATATTCCACGACAGAACTCACCGAACATCCAAAACAAGGCTGTGTTCAGGGATAAATGCGCTCGCTGTATGTGCGTAGTCTACATATGATGGTATTCTGAACTCGTGAAGAGCTTATTAAATGTGTAAAGGAGTAAAAACAGTGTCAGGAATCCCTCCATACACACACACACACACACACACAGATCTGCAGTGAGGAGATACGGTTCTGATGCCTGAACTGAACTGTGATCAGAAAAAACAAATGTCCTTTTCAGGGTCGCATCTTGTGACATCACGTCCTGTTTTCGGTTCGCTCGGTTTGTCTTTGATCCGTGTTGTGAGCGATCGCATCAGGGTTCGTTTTAATCCAACCAAACATGCCCAGTGTGAACACACCCTTATATGCTAAATTTAGGGATGCACTGCACAATATATATCGGCAACATATCGGTATCAGCCGATATCGGTTCATTTTTAATGTTAGCGTTATCGGCCCTATAAGAAAATGTGTCCGATATATTAAAGCTGATAAATACTGGATTATTTCCTCCAGCTGAGACACTTCAGATGCTCACCGTTCAACATGATGGTTATGAATTGCTTGAAATATGATTGGGATCACTTCAAAAAAGGAAAATATAGTACTATATTATATTATATATATATTAAGTGATACAAGTCTGTCCTATCGGCTACATAATATTATAATTCTGCCAAACTGTTGATGTCAGTGCATCACTAGCAAAATTTGGGCAAATCCATGTGAATATATTATAAATGTTTGATATTGTCCGGCCTTGGTGTGGGAAGCCCTCCTTCATCATTACAGAGGCCTACTCTCATTTAACTTTTACTTTTTTTAGACGGATATTAGATTTCACACATTAAACACACTTATTGTGTCACATGTGCTGTGTGTGCACACACTGTAAACAACAGCTTCTTACCACTGAGATATAATTCAGAAATCAGCTAAAAAAAGATATACAGTGTGAATTTAATAATCATGAATGACCTTTAAACCAAACTCCCGCATGGTTTCCTTCATCTGTCGGATGAGGAGCTGATTTACCAGTGTTTTCATGATCGCGAAACTGTAAAATGCAGATCACTGTCTCAAAAGAGGGTGTGTGTGGGTGTGGGTGTGTGTGTGTGTGTGTGTGTGTGTGTGTGTGTGTGTGTGTAAGCCCCGATTGGCTCATCGTTTCAACAGAGCTTCTGCATTCGAGAACTATTTGCACAATAACTTTGCTTGTTTACTAGTTAACTTCTTGACTGACCCGGACGGCAGTGTGGCTCATACTGACTGACTCAACGACGGACAGGAAGAATGTGACAAAAAATCATCAAGGAATTTCAGGAAAGTTTGGAAACTGAATGAAATGGGAATTAACTGGTTTTAATAAAAGCTTTCCAGTCACGACAAACCCTTTCAGTTAAGAAAAAAAAAAAAAAAAAAATCTCTCTCTCTCTGTCTCAAACACACACACACACACACACACACACACACACACACACACACACACACACACACACACACACATTCCCAGCATGACGAGATACTGAGGCGAGTTTTTCCACATGCTCATCATTCCTGCTCCGGCTGAAACTCGCTCGGCCGTTTAGGAGGGGACAAAAACTCCCGCAAAAATTCAAAAGCAGGCCTGACATAATTCACCACAACACACAGGCATTATTACCTCAATCTGAAACTTGATTTTGAGATATGATCACATTAGTGGGAATAAAAGCAGCAGCAGATAAAGCATATGACCAGGGGATGATAACTATAATGATATATATATATATATAGTTTTATAAATGTTCTAAGAATAGCAGAGTCCACACCACTACTATAACAATAACGACACAGAAAAACAATATAGTTGAAATCACTTTCAAAACTGACAGCCAATCAGAATCCAGAGCTCGAGCATTTAAAGCAACAGACACCAAACTGCAGCGCGCTTATAATAAACAGAACGATATCGTGCGCTGGAGTGGATGCTAATGTTATCGTTACAGTTATCGTTACAGTTATCGTTAGTCACTCTTGATGTGTACGGGCACCATTATATAAATCATTATTATAATTCAATTAATAAGGTGAATAGGTTCTGTAGGAATCTCGCCTAGGGTGCCAAAAAGGCTAGAATCGTCCCTGTATATATATATATATATATATATATATATACACACATCTTCTCATGAAAGCAGCATTTTTCATCTTCCGGACACATCCAGCGACACACTGACAGCGTTTCACCATGTTCAATTCAACATGAAGTCATTCCGTCATCTCAGCAACACAACATCATGTCACCACATCTACATCAATCTCCACATCTCCATCAATCTCCACATCTACATCAATCTGGGGGCCGGGGGAAAGTTTAGAGAAGAATATAGAATATATTCTATAGAAATATAGAATTTGGATTAAAATAAATAATAAAAAGTAGATGCATATAGATTAGATAAACAATAAAATGTTAATAAAATAAACATAAAAAATTTATTAAAATAAGTAAACAATAAAATTTGATTGGTTTAAATAAAACAGTAAAAAAAAAACACGTAATGCATCTTAACAGACTCTAAATATTTCCAAATAATGCTTTAAGCTTTTGTACAATTTTTGTACAATTTAAATGTGTACAAACTAGGTTTATATATATATATATATATATATATATATATATATAAAAGTCTTAAGATGGACGGGGTGTCTCACGAGGATGAGCACAATAATATTTTCCGAATAATGTATACAATTTTTGTATAGTGTATACAATTTAAATGGGTATAAATTGGGTTTTATATATATATATATATATATATATATATATATATATATATATATATATATATATATATATATTAATAATATAACACGCACACATTTTTATATATTTATGTATCTTAAGATGGAGGGAGTCTGTGTCTCCCGGGGATGCTCATATTCGGTGTCCCGCGGCCTCTCGGAGATTAGAAACCCCCCTGGCCTACGAAACCACATCATTTACACCCCAAACACATAATACGGCAGCAT
>NC_140232.1:2951381-2981381 GCF_951802725.1 Rutilus rutilus
CACTCGCAAACTTCCCTCCGTCTCGTTCACTCGGATGTACGTCATTGCGAGTGCCCACTACTGGCGGAAACTGCAATGGGCTGAACTGGAACGTCCTAAGCCCTTGATCACTTGGAATCAGCTGTGGAGTTGATTTATTATTTTACAATTTTTTTTTTCCTTTAAGAATTTGTTTAATGCAGCATCCAAATGTTTATGTGTGTTTGGGTTGTTTTAAACAAAAAATATATATAATTAATATATCATAGAGTTGTCTGTTGTGGTGGTGATTAGATGAGATATGTGGTGACGTCACAATCGTACTGCATTGTGGGACATATAGGTGCCTGAAGTGTACATTTGAAGCAGACTCGCTCCCTCGGTCAAAATCGAGGGAACGAGGGTCTGTCCATATAAACTTCCCTCGTCCACTTCACGAAGTGGAACGCACTTCAAAATGGCGGCAGGGATTCCCCCAAGGGGAAGTGCTTAGGGAAGTTCGCAAGTGCGTGTCTAAAAGTGGACTGGAACGCAGCACAGGTGAGAGGTTGCAAATTTTGGCGCTTTTCCACTACACAGTACCAGCTCGCCTCGGCTCGGCTCGGCTCGACTCGACTCGGCTCTGTTTGGTTTTCCACTGTGTAAAAGTTGTACCTGTACCTGCTTCCAGGTACTTTTTTTCGTACCACCTCCGGCGAGGTTCTAAGCGGGCTGAGGCGAGCTGAGGCGATACTAAAATGTGACGTGAAATCATGGCAGACTGCTGATTGGTCAGAGAGAATCGTCACTATTCACTGCGTCATCATTGCACGCGCCAGACGCAGTATCCTGAATAAAAAACAGCAAAAACAAAAACAAAAACATCCAAAAACAGCATACACTCGATTTCCTCCATTGTCCTGTGTGTGTAGGTAGCGGGTGTGTCTCGCGCGTCTCGCGTAAAAGATTAAGTCACGGCAGTTTCCTGCGGTGTCGCTATGACGACCAGGTACTATTGTGGAGGTACTATCTGCAATGGAAAACGGAGCGAAAAGCGAGCCGAGCCGAGCTGAGTCGAGGCGAGGCGAGTCGAGTCGAGCTGGTACTGGTAATGGAAAAGCGCCAAAACCGAACTTGGACCAATCAGCTGTGAGCAAAGTGTCACGTCTGATGCGATAGAGGGTGCTTCTCAATATCCCTCCTCGTCTCCTCTCTCCTCCGTCCTCCATCCTATGACCCGGAAACCGATCGAGCACAGCCATCTTGAAGGACATCTCAATTCTCTAATTGCACCACGAGGAGTCGAGGATCGAGGAGTGAGGAGGCTTCCAGAGGAGTCATGAGTGAGGATACACAGGTGTATCCTATGCGGAAGAGTTTTATCGACTAAACGTGACGCACGTATAAATTCTCCTCCCCTTCACATCGGTCACAATAATTTTGATTTATACTTTACTTTTGCAGTTTATATAAACCACACACCTCACATATTTCAACAGGGTATCTTTCTTTATTATTATTTATTATGAATTTCTTAAATAAACAATAAATTTCAACAACATGAGGGCAGATCCTCTGAGCGCTGCTGATGACGCGATGAAGTGACGCTGGAGTGATCAAGGATTCCAATGTATAAAAAAAGCTTTCATTCGATCCCTCCGTCCTCGCGTCTTTTCCTTGCAGCCTTCCCTCGCATCCTACAGGGGGCGGAGCTGAGACGCGAGGAAAGGAAGCGAGGAGAGGAAACGAGGATGCACAAATAAGAATTGAGAAGCACCCAAAGTCACTCCACTTGTTTCCACTCTAAGATCACTACACAGCAAATGACTTTTAAAGACAAAATCGTCCGGCTTTTAGAAATGCTTATTTAGAATCATAACTTTGTATGATTTAGATATTATTTATGTAATTATTGTACCCTTAATCGATCACACATTTACAATTTTAGTTTATCAATTATTATTACGCACAGTTTAATTGAATACATATGAAGAGTTCAGATGCAAAAACCTCTAAATGCCATCTGAAATTTCCTCCTAGAATGATCATTTTTATGAAGCTCGTATATTTAAGTTCAGTAATTTCACTTAAATGGCAATGAAAATTACCTATTAATTGCCATTTAAGTGAAATTATTGAACTTAAATATACGAGCTTGATAAAAATGATCATTCTAGAAGAAAATTTCAGATGGCATTTAGAGGTTTTTGCATCTGAACTCTTCATATATAAAGGTAATATAAATACGCTTTAGAATCAATAGATAAAGCCAGGGGTTAAATTGGGATTTATTATGTGGGGGGGCTCTCCCTAGGGGGGTCCGGGGGTATGCCCCCACTGGAATTTTTTTTTGAAAAATAAACTATTAAATGGCATTTTCTGGAGAGTTTTGTGCAAAGAAATGGAGAAATTGAGTCTTACATGATATGTGAAAAACTGCAAGGTTAAGAGCATATTTGCATTGTTGTAGTATCAACAGGTATTAGGACATTTAGCATTTACATTACTGTTAATCAGCAGTGGTGGAATGTAACGAAGTACAAATACTTCGTTTCTGTAGGCTTTACTTAAGTAGAATCAATAGTGCATACGTTTGACTTTTACTTCGTTACATTTTGCAGCAATTATTATACTTTCTACTCCACTACATTTCTACAACGTTTCGTTACATTTTCTGATCAGTTTTCCCCCTGCCAAAACAGGGATTGAAAAAAAATGTCCTGTTTTCGGTGCTGATGCGGTGGTGACGCGTTCATGTAAGGGTGGCGCTGCCAATAAAGCACCTAAAAGCTGTCACAAAGAACCATCAAAAGTAATGATTATGAATATGTAAAATATAGCAAGGAGACATTTTAATTGTTTATTAATAAACAAGTGTTTTCTGTGTCAGTGCCCTGCATAGATGAAGTTGATGATGCAATCTTCGCAGTAGTAAACTCGCCAGAGAGAAATGCACATTTCATACGGATTAGGCTACACACGCAGCGGTCTGTTTTCTTTCGTTTTGAAAAGAAGACCTTCCAAGCTTTCTATAGATATATTTATCAGGTCTGTCAGGCAAGTAGGCTCCCTTATACGCTGAGTTTCGGTTCATTTATGAGACGAGAGTCCAGTTCACTCGCCGGCGCGTCCGTGTCGTGATTAGCCTATCTATTGTCTATATACTATATTTACTTCTTATTTTTGAAATGAAACATTGATTAAAATTAAGATACAATTAATACACAACGAAATTAATTTTAAAGAAAGGCTTTGTGCTTTCTGTTTGAGGTCTCAGTGAAAGTTTTAAACAGTCTTTTAGTGCCACATTCAGAGCGGTCCCGTCCGTAACATGTTTTTTTCCTCATAAATGCGAACATGAAAAGTAAAATAAAATGAATATGTTATGTTCTGTGGAGAGCCAACCCTTCTTCATCCGGTGGGTAGTACTTTGGTTTGCAGTGTAATTCACAGAATTACAAAAAAATATTTTGCCACCTAAAAGTTAAAGATTTTTTGTGTCACGTCCACGGCATGTGTAGCCTATTTCCCTCATATTAAATATAAAACGCTTGATTACACATTGTATTACCTTGTTATGATATAGTGACCCATACAATGTGCCAAACATTTTTTCCTTACCTTGTTATTCAAGGCCAGGGCACTTTTTGTACAACCAACGTTGTGCTGAACTTGACAAAACTGATCTGTTGCTGCAGCGGCGGCCAGCAGCTCGGGTTTTTTTTTTTTTTTTTTTTTTCAAGGCAGTAGAAGGTTCTGGAACTTTTGCGCGCTTCCACATCCCGCGCAACTACGGATCTCCCAGGAACATTCATTATTGCTGCGTACATTTATCCATGTCGGAGTTCTGAGCCTACCTATGCGCATGGCATGCGCGAGCGGTGCGCGATCATGGTCGACTGACAACGAGATTAAGCAGCTGAACAAGAGTACGGGCACGGCCGTGTTCCGATTGTTCTCATCTCAGCTCCGCCGAGACAAAATAGACATGCCATTTCAAAATCTTTCATTTATAATCAGAAATATGTTTTCAAAAGCATCACTTTTATCAAATTTTATGTGACATAATTTCCTATAGGCAACTGACTGCAAACGAGCAGGCTTATGTGCCGGGGCTGAGCCCCGGAGAGCCCCGGCCCAATTTAACCACTGGATAAAGCTATAAAATGACTGCATGTGAGCTTAAATGTTCAATTCTCTCTATACCTTTATCAACTGTATAAACTAACTTCACAACTTTTACTTGCACTGATATAGCAAGACTTTTTCTTTTAGTTGTCCTCTTTCATAGACAGCTATTTTCTTCTTGCTGTGTAAATTTGTATAAATTCTTTATATTTTTCAATCTCTTAATATTCTGTAGTGAATCGTGCTGCTTCTCTCATGAGAAATGAACCTCAGTTTCCCTCTTTCTCAGCCTGTGATTGGCTGTTCGCAGGCCACTGATGTTGTTCTTTGACCTGTTTCAACACAAACTTGATCAGAAGCTCCACCCTCTTACAACACTAACCAGGAAGACACTGACTTGTTATTTCTCTTTTCTGCTATACTGACTTTGTCTCGACAAAAGCAATAAAGAATCAGCGATCGGTGGAGTATGAAGGGAAAAACTTTACAGAAGAATTTGAGAAGTTTGTTTCTGATCTTTGTGATTCTCATGGTGATTTGTTTTTTAAGCCATCGTTCAGAAAGTGAAAGTAAAGTTTAGATTGCTGGAGCTCAAACAGTGAAAATGGCTTCACTAAATGTATCTGCAGAAGAACTTTCTTGTCCTGTGTGCTGTGATATCTTCAAGGCTCCTGTTATTTTATCATGTAGTCACAGTTTCTGTAAAGAGTGTCTTCAACAGTTCTGGAGAACCAAGGGATCTCAGGAGTGTCCTGTCTGCAGGAGAAGATCAAACTATCCTCCTCCAGTTAATCTTGTGTTAAAAAACTTGTGTGAGTCGTTCCTGAAGGAGAGAAATGAGAGGCGTTCATCAGGGTCTGAGGAGATCTGCAGTTTACACAGTGAGAAACTCAAACTCTTCTGTCTGGAGGACAAACAGCCTGTGTGTTTAGTGTGCAGAGATTCAACACAACATGACAATCATAAATTCAGACCCATCAGTGAAGTGGTTTCATCATATAAGGTAAGACAAATGTTTCTTTATTCACACGTAAAGAATCATAACGAGTCATAAACACAGATCGTTCCGGTTACTAACGTATCCTCGGTTCCCTGAGATCATGAGCATTGCATCAGTAACTGACATATGAGGAAAACTTAGTTTTTCCCTGAATACTGAAGCCTGATTGGTTCACGTCAGTGTATCTGCACAGACAAATGGCTTTTCAGTCCGCAAAAACAGGACCGACTGCCTATTTAAGTCACACCGAAAGCCATTTTCGTCTGAATTTTTCTACTGATGAGCGACAGCGTCGACTTGTGTACAGTAGCACAACAAACTAGAGTCTAGACAATACTCATTCCCGTTATCTCAGGGAACCAGGGTTACGTTAACTGGAACTTATGGGGAACGCAATCCAATAGCACCGTGCTACTAGCGCAGAACGGAAGAGAGCTTTATGACCTGAGCTCTAAAGGCCGTGGAAAGCATCTTAGGCTCATAGCCTTGTCTTGGTCTAAGGACGACTTTACTGTCATTAGGCCCAAACTCGAGGCAGAATGCGTCCACTGAAAGAGCCTGCAGATCACCAACTCGCTTGACCGATGCCAGAGCCAGTAGAAGGGTGTCTTTAGCGAGAGAGGCCGAAGGTCGGCTGTTGTGAGGAACAAAGATCTTTGTGTGATCAGGCCTTCGATTCGGCCAAAAGCAGCCAATCATTGAGGTAATTCAGGATGCAAACTCCCATCTGTCTCAGGGGGAGAAGGCCGCATCCATGAATATCATAAAAATGCTCGAAGCAATGGACAGTCAGAATGGTAGGACTGTAGGGTGGTAAGCCACCCCTTCGAACGTGAATCTCAAGAATTGTGATGAGGGGCTATTTGGATATTAAAGTATGTGTCCTTCAGATCCACTGATAAAAAACAATCAGATCTGAAAGAGGATTTGTTTCAAAGTTAGCATTAGCATTCTGAACAGCCGTCTTACCAGAGCGCGCTTCAGACATCTCAAATCGAGGATGAGCCTGACGCTGCCATCCTTCACTGGAACGAGGAAGAAGCAGCTGTAAAAGCCTGAGTCGCCCTTCGCTAGCAGAGCTTGTGCTTCAGCTCGGAGGACGTGAGCGTCGATGTCTGAGACTGAAGTGTTAGTCACACTCCTGAAGCAGGGGAGCCTGCGGGAGAACTGGAGTGAGTAACTCCGTTTGATTATTTCTGACACTGTCACGTTCGGCCAAAGGTGCTGCTTGAGGACCACCAAATTGGCCATGACACGACCAATCGCTTGGGCCGTAGACTTAGTGGCACGCAGGGCGAGGTCGGTCGTGCTGCACAGCTTTTTGAAGGCCGCCGGGTCAAGACCAGTTTCATCCATGGTGCAGAGAAGGTCGGCCTGGTAGACTTGAAGGACCACCATTGTATGAGGGGTCGATCCAGCTTGACCATTCAAGAGGCAGCTTTAGTCTTCCAGCCGAGGGCCGTGGGCGACGGTCTCTCCCAATGAGGGAAGCTTGGTGTACCCTTTTTCCTTCGCGCCGCCAACAAAGGTGAAGGCAGACGAAGAGGAATAGTGGACGCATGATGAGTAGGGAGCGTGTCATGACTTATTCAGTTCTTTGTGGACTTCTAGGAAGAATGGCCCAACTCTTCTACAGGGAGTGGGGGGGGGGGGGGGGGGGGGTAGAGTCATCGGCAGAGTTCGCTCAGTCCTCCGCTTCAGAGGCAGCCAGAGACATAATGTCATCAAAGTCCTCCTCTGAGCCGCTAAATGAAACCATGCCACTCGCTCCAGATGAGGGAAGCAGGGAGCCCTCCAGGAGCAACACACGTGGCATTTTGCAACAAATGTCGCTCAAATTTGCTCTTTTAAAGAGGTCATATGACAGTTCTAAAAAGAACGTTATTTTGTGTATTTGGTTTAATGCAAATGTGCTTACGCGATTTTAGGTTAAAAATAGTCATTATTGCAATATTTAATCATTTTATTTTTGCTCCTCTATGCTCCTCTTTCTGAAACGCACTGATTTTTACAAAGCTCATCGTTATAAAAAGCATGGATTGCTCTAATTGGCCAGCGATCCAGTGCATTGTGATTGGCCCGAATACCTTAAGCATGTGACAGAAATGCCACGCCCCTTACCATATTTGGAACATCAGCTACCAAAGCAATAATGACAGGTGATAATGTCGGTACCGTACTAACTTATCAATTCGAGCCCGAATCTGATCCGGAAAATGCAGAGGACCAAGCTGATCGGGCTGAAGTTCGCCAGCGTGACTGGACCAGAACTTATCAGATTGGTGTCTGTGAGTCAGAAGCGCCAGACTGTACCAACAAAGATTGAATTACCCACTTTCTAGAATCAGCCTTTGTGCACAGCCGGCCTTGTACTCTCGCAGGTTCTGGAAACAGTCCTCCGAAAAATACGCAGCACACAGTCAAATATTTTGGTTGTACTTTTCTGGAGCAGTGTTGTAAATAAAGCTTAACCACTGTTTGCTAATTTTGTCCTCTTTTGGAAGGCCAAACAAAGTAGTTTCACAGCGTCTCCACGACATGCCGGCGCCGGTGACAACAATAATACAGCGAGAATAAAAGTTACACCTTCTTTCTTTGCGTATACATCTGGGTGGTGTTATGAAACTCTGCGCACACACACTGACGTAGATGTGTGGCGGCGTGTTTGAATGAAGCGTTATAGGAAGGCGTGGCTGAGCCTTAACTTTTACAAAGAATATTTCTTTTGGGTTTGAGACTTTGAGCTTTGTAACACTGCAGATCTTAAACAGCCACTAAAGAAAAAGAAAAACAAGAAATCGCATCATATGACCCCTTTAATAATGATATTTTCTCTTGAAGAGTTGCTGGATAGCTGCAGGTGTCGAAGCGCTGTTAATCCGCTGCTTGAGGCTTGTTTCAGCGGTGAGCAGAAAGGCTCCTATCTTCTTCTCTTTGGAGACAGCGAGGAGATGATCTTCGCACTTTAAAGAGAAAACTTCTGATGAAAATAGTTTTCAGTGTGACTTAAATATGCAGTCGGCCTGTCCGTTTTGGCGGGCTGAAAAGCCATTTGTCTGTACAGGTGCACAGACGTGAACCAATCAGGCTTCAGTATTCAGTGTTGATCTGATTGTACAGGGCTGCAGTGATCAGGACTGGTTGTGTTTAGTCCAGCTGAACTACATTATAAATGCAGTTTCATAGATCTGAGGAATTAGTAACTACGGGGGTCGGGGGCAAATACATTTGTTTAAATAAATAACATTGTCATTTACAAACTGTACTTTGTGTTTACTCAGATTGCAATTTCTGAATCAATCTAGTATGAGATGTTCACAAAACAGAAGAAATCAGGATGGGGGCAAATACTTTTTCACTGCATTATATGATCATATCACTGTATTGTCTTCTCTTCACTGTAATCTGGTGTTTTAATGTATTTTTGTTCAATTCTAGGAGGAGCTCAATACAGCACTGAAGTCCTTACAAGAGAAACTTAAACACAATAAAAAACTGAAAGCAGAGTTTGAGAAAACAGTTCGACACATCAAGGTGAGGAAACAGAAACGAGAGTCATTTTCATTACAGCTGTTGGATCACTATATACAGTTATGATTTGATATAATACATTCCAGTTTATCATTTCTGTAAATGACTTGCAGCAATCTGCTTCTGGATCCGTTTTATGTCGGGTATCCGAGTTTATCTTGAATATTAATGATGTGTGTCGATTGAGATGATTGAAGTGAATGTGCTTTGATTTCAGTCTCAAGCTAAGCACACAGAGCGTCAGATTAAACAGCAGTTTGAGAAGCTTCATCAGTTTCTCAGAGATGAAGAAGAAGCTACAGTCACTGCACTGAGGGAGGAAGAGGAGCAGAAGAAGCAGAGGATGAAGGAGAAGCTGGAGGAGATGAACACACACATCTTAGCTCTTTCACACACAATCAAAGACATGGAGGAGATGATGAAAGCCAATGACGTCTGCTTTCTGAAGGTCTGATTTCAGATCATTGGTTGATTGATTGATGATTGATTGAGTTCTTGATGATAAATGGTGTGTTTGTTCTGCAGGAGTTTCCAGTCTCAATGGAAAGGTGAGTGATCTGATCCTGTCTCTGGTCTCTCTGGTTCTGATCCAAAGCCACTGCAGTTCTGACTCCTGAATGTTCTTCCAGAGTCCAGAGCTCACAGCCGGATCCACAGATGGCTTCTGGAGCTTTGATTCATGTGCCACGATACTTGGGCAACCTGCCGTTCAGAGTCTGGAAGAAGATGCAGGACATCGTCCAAAACAGTGAGTCTGACAGCAGGAGATCTGAGCAGGACATGATGGATGGGTGGAGAGTTAGAGGCTCTTCATGACAGAGATAGATAGATAGATAGATAGATAGATAGATAGATAGATAGATAGATAGATAGATAGATAGATAGATAGATAGATACAAGTTTGGTGTTTGTTAGGAGGTTACAATTAAAAAAAAATAGTCTCAGAATAATAATAACTAGAATGTACATTTCCTGAAGAAAATGTGAGTGGTGCTTGCAGTGGCAAAACTTGAACTAGGTAGATGCTGACACAATTAGCATTTTGCAAACATGCTTTAACCAAATGCTAACAAGATTAGCATGATGCTAGCATAATTAATATGTTAACATGGTGATAACATAATTAGAATGCTGCTACTGTGTTTTAGTTAACACTGTTGACATGTTTCAACACTTAGTTAATTGCTATTAGCATGTAGCTATTTTGCTAGCTTGTGTAGCAAGTCCTGTTTGCTAGCATTAGTCAAAGGAGCCAACCACCATGTCTCTACGATGTTCTGGTGCAGAGATAAAGGTCAAGTATATTTGTATAGCGCTTTTCACAATACAGACCTTCACAATACAAATGTCTTGCTGAACAGTTGCTAGGGTACTCTGTTTAGTTGCTAGGGAGTGGCTTGGCAGCTGCCAATGATGTTACTTCAAAGGCTGCTCGCCAGTATGAATGATATAAACCAACCACAACTCCTCTATGACATTCAGATTAGAAGATATCCCTCTTTGGATTTGGGTTGCTAGGGTGCTCGACAATGGTTGCTAGGGCGTGGCTAGGAAGTGTTGAAGGTGATTAATGTTTGTAAGTCAAACCCAACAGACAGTCATAATAAACTAATTTAAACACAGACTATAAGAGCCAATAAAATGAAGATGATCAGATGCTGAAGATCAGACACACACTTACAGTTCTTCATCTACAGCATAAATCTCAGCAGATCTCATTGATTTATTGTTATTTAACTTTCCCAAAGTATCAGTTTCTCTTGATGGACACAAATGTCTGAATCTCATATTTAATGTTTGTAGTTGATGCCGTTAAACGCTGATGATAAAAACGAGTGTGAAACTAATAACAGTGATCAGAGGAAAATGTGTTTGATCAACAGGACGAGTGTGTCATAATTCATAATAATCTGTGTTGGGTTCACTCTTGATCATTATATGAAGATCAGAATAAAAGCATCTGTTGATTGTGTCTCATCAGCTCCTGTGATTCTGGACCCAAACACTGCGAATCCAGAACTCATCGTGTCTGATGATCTGACCAGTGTGAGAGACAGCGAGAACTATCAACCTGTTCCTGATAATCCAGAGAGATTTAACTATTATTCCTGTGTTCTGGGTTCAGAGGGTTTTAACTCAGGAACACACTGCTGGGATGTGGATATTAAAGAGAGTTCACGCTGGAGTCTTGGAGTAACTACAGCATCAAACCAGAGGAAGGGAGGTGATTTCTTCAACACTGATGTCTGGAGTGTGGAGTATAATTCATACGGACGGCCTTCAGATTCTGGTTTTCCTGTTAAAGAGAAGCTTGATCGTGTGAGAGTGAATCTGGACTATGACGGAGGAACGGTGTCGTTCTCTGATCCTGTAACTAACACACATCTACACACATTCACAGCCACCTTCACTCACACACTCTTTCCATTCTTCTGTTGTTCTGGCTCTCTGAGGATCTTACCGGTCAATAGTCAGTAAACGTCACTCCTGTAAATCTGGATCTTCCTGCTTTCATCATGTTTCCAATATTTAATCCATATCTCATGAGTAAAGGCCTCATTATACTTCTGCGTCGGACATACGCCAGAGCCTATACGCCGTAGGCAACGTGTTGGTTTTAATTTATACTTCTGTGTCGTTGTCCGCGTTGACGCGCACCTGGGGAGCATGAAACCCCGAGGGAGGGGTTCTGGCAGACCAATCACAGCGCTTGTGTCCGCGTAGAATTGACGCGTTGTTACATTTTTGGAGAGGTGCACGTCAGGGTACGCCGTAGGGTACGTGCGCTACACACAGCCTACGACGTAGCTACGGCGGCAGTTCGACGCAGAAGCATAAAACAGGCTTAAGAGTGCTGTTGATCTGAATATCAGTACGGTGGCTGTGATTGGGCCGTGATGATCACATGACTGATATCCAGCACTACAGCAACACTCAGATCAATAAACAAGAAGTTTTCATTTATATTCCACTTCACACAATTAGACCGATTAGAGACCGTTTTAGCATTCATGTTTTCAGGAGAATTGACATTTACCCCATTATGTCAGTTAATGTTTGTTTATTAATTTCTTAACTTTGTGCATCATAATTATATATGATTATATCACAATTAAACCAATTAGAGACCATTTTAGACAATTACAGACAAGTACATGCAAAAAGTTAAAGATAAACACAAGGCATCGTGGTCCAGTTCAGAGTATGTACAACAAAAAAGTGCTATATATTACGGCATGTAACATGAATTTAAAAAGCTTTTGATTTTGTAAATATTTTTATAGGCTTTTTGTTTTGTGATTTCATGTTTGAAAGAGTTTCAAAGTATATTGTGAGATCAATATTATAAAAGGTAATATATGAAGATTTCTTTTGAATTATTTTGTTTTAGAATATAAAACTTTGCCAAAATAATTAAGATTAATCATATAATTTAGTTTTTCAGAAAAATATGGATTTTGAAAACAAAGAAAAATGTCATGAGGTTCTAAACTAAGAGTTCTGTTGATTTTTTTTTTCTCATGTCTATTTTATCTTCAAATTATGTGTTACAAAAAGTACATTTATCTCAAACAGTATGAATATATCTACTAATGGCTGCATTTACAGGATAATCACTATGAATAATTTTGTAAATTATTTCTTTTACTTTATTAGAAATAACATATTTATATGGTAATGCCAAGATATACAATGAGGTTTAAGCCATTTTGATTTACATAAAGGATTGGATCTGACATTAAAGGAATTACTTATAAAACTTTTGTTAAAACGTTTATCAAAACAAGAGAGACCATTTACAAAAAGTTGGGGATTTTGTAAGATTAATAATATATACATTTGAGAACTGGATTAAGAGAATTATGCCATTGGGGATAGCCTTAATTACTTTGTTTAATTCTTTTTCATTTACAAAAATATATATATATTTTGAAATAAAATGAGGGGAATTGTCATTATTATGTTAGTTTATTATTATTGTTCTATTATTATCCTTGTGTGTGTTTGCTTCATAAGTTCGTCCCTCACATTCATTCTCTGTTCGGTCTATGTTGTATTAAAGGACCTTTTATAAAGCATCTTTTGCAGCGATTTTTGTGTGAGCATATCAGTGAACACCCCTGACCACTCGGTGAGTTTACGTCTTTGTAAACGAAAGTTTAATGCGTTTTAGGAAAGATTGTTCCAGTGCACCTATGCAGCCATTCTGGAGGTGGGGGGGGAAGCGAAATAAACCTAAAATTCTCGGGACAGCAGCATGTGTCCAAATTTCAATCTTAACCATTCTATTTCATCAGAAACGATCTGTAAACAGGGCTTTAAGTGTAAAATACCCAACGTGTCCTTTAAGTGTGTGTTGCCCGTCCTATCCTGGTGTTATTTATATTACCCTCATTAAACTTTTCTAACTGGAACTTTATTCTTCATCTTATTCATTGCAACAAAAAATGTATATCCTAAGGTTTACAAATAAAAAAAGGGGACGATATTGAATATATTTGTTTGATTAAAAAAAAAAAAAAAAAAAAGTTTTAAGCCAATTAATTAAAGATTTGATTGAAAATAGTCAAATTAAGAACATTTAACCCACCCTCAGATAATTGATCATCTAGGACACTTTTCTTAATTTTATGAGGTTTGTTTCTCCAGATGAAATGAAAGAGTAATTCTTCTATTTGTGAGCATTTCTCCTTTGAGGCACTAATGAAGAGAGAAGAGCTGCTCTCCGCCTTACTCACTATTCTCCCTGAAATATAAAGATCTCTTGTTAAAGTTATATTTCTTTTGCATTTTTTCAATAACAGGCCTGAAATTAGACTTGACCATCACATCAGTGTTTCTAGTGATTTTAATTCCCATATAGGCTACCACACTTTTAACAGGAATATTACACAGTGGATAGGTTGTTGTTTTTAAGTTGTAGGATCTAGACAAATTTAAATTAAATCTGGAGAACTTTGAGAAGCTATTAATGGTTTTCAAAGCCAAACCTCGGTACTATCATCAGGAAAAATTGTCGTGTCATCAGCAAGTTGCGATATTTGTTCGTCTTTCATGAATTTCAATACCTTTTAAATACCTGTTTATCATATTACTCAACACTTGAGCTACAACTAAAAACAGGAATGCAGAAATTGGACAGCCGTCAGATGCCTCGGTTTATTTTAAACCTGGGAGATGTTCCGTTAGCGAGTTTAATAGAGATATTACTGACATAGTCCATCGCTTTTACACTTTTGATGAAATATTGACTGAAACCAAAGAATTTTAAGGAATCAAATATAACTATGGCTGTCTGTATCAAAAGTTATAGAGATGAAATGATCATTTGTTCATTGAAATTAATGGATGTAAAGGCTCTTGCTGATCCACAACAATGTTGAATGAAATAGAAATACTTAATATAGAAATACTTGATTCAGATGTTTATAAATCTGATCCTCACAACAAATGATCAGTTTCTCTGCGACTCACTGAAAACTCTGACAAAGTTTGACTAATAGTGATGATCCCTTGAACTATGTGTTTTAAATAAATAAATAAATAATACCTATGTGATTATGTGATTTAATGTTCAGAGTGAAAGATTAAATGTTCGCGTATATCGCAAATTATATTGTATCTTTCACATTACATTGTAAAATGCAGAGAATAATGAGGCAATTGAAATGCGCCAGTTTACTGCTTACTATTTGCATGAATAATAGGCCTATTAGGAATTATTAATCAGATGATGAGGGTGAAGTGGGACAGCTGGTCTGACAGGACTGCATTTATGTGACGAAGCCCATGGGTTTGGACAGGGCATTTCTCCTGTTTGCAAAATGTTAGGATCCATTAACAAGATTAGTACAGTAAAAATGTTCGGTCATATAGCAACAATCTTTAACGTTAGCCTTGAACATGTAGTCGAGCCAGTTGCGGTTTGAGAACGCGTGTATTCAAATCATTCAAGACAAAAAAAAGTTATTAGCTCTGGTTTCAGAGTTCAATAACATCAAATCAATCAAAAACATCAAATCGCTGCCATTTTCCCCCTCAGGGACAGAGCTGTAACCTAACTTTTTTTTGTGAGTGTGTGTGTGTGTGTTTAGGGCAGGACTATATTTAACTTTTTTAAATGGTATCGACCTGCTGTTTTAACAATCTAAAAATCATTTCGAGCTTTTTGAATTCAACCCCCTTTATTTTTTCTAATTGGTTTGAGATAAAATTATATTACATATTAATAAATTGTATTTATAAAATTATTTTAACAAGTGTCATGTTTGTGATTCTCATTTGTCAAGATGCCAGATCCTTTCCAGAAAATCGTGGTTTTATGGCGACATTTTATTTATTCCGATAAAGACATGTTGTTTATTTTACCTTTCTTTTAGGCAGTATTGGAAACTCCTTCATTCTTCCTTCGTTTGACAGACGCCACATTTGTAGTTTGACGAGCTGCAGAGATTTTCAAGGCTCTGTTTTCCTCATCCATTTTGAAACAACACATTACTATTTATTATTAAATTGTATACATAAAATGATATAGACAAGGAGGCTGTCCCTAGATTTTTCAAAGCCAGACCAGTTCCTTATGCAATGAAGGCAAAAGTAGAAGCTGAAGAAGAACGCCTGTGAAGAGAAAACATCACTGAACCTGTTAAACCCTCTGAATGGGCTGCACCCGTAGTGCCGGTGTTAAAGTCTGATAATACAGTACAACTATGTGGCGACTACAAGCTAACAGTAAATCGAGTTTCAAAGTTGGAACAGTACAACATCCCTAGAATAGTAGATTTGTTTGCAACATTGTCAGGTGGGCAGAAGTTCACCAAACTGGATATGAGCCGTGCTTACCATCAGACTGCATTAGATGCAGAGTCCAAGAATACCCACAAGGGTTTGTTTACTTACCATGTTTTACCCTTTGGAGTTTCTTCTAGTCCTGCCATCTTCCAGAGGACCATTGAGGGAGTATGGCAAGGTGTACCAGTGTGGCAGTTCCCTTTCAAGGCGGTAACTCAACATTACGTCAGCTGTGACGTATAAGGGGAACTCCTCCCTTCTCCACTTTCGCTGAAATCTTATGGGCTAACACCAGCTGGGGACAGCTGGCCAATTGACGCGAAGCATGCAAATACTGACAGGTTTGCGGGCAGTATAAAATGCATGGGTGTGACAATTACGTCAGGATCTCTTTCTTCACGCTAGAAGTCATATATTAGTTATCGTGGAAGTTGCAATAGAGGACTAATCACCCTCTGTTTTTCCTCTCCGCATTTCGATGGCTGCAACATGCCAGATTTATGCGGGTCCCATTGACCCGACCGACCTTCACCAGTTCTGTGTCGCCTGCCTGGGCCTCGCCCACGCTGAGGCGGGACTCACGGACGACACGTGCGCCCACTGAGCCGAGCTGCCAGTGTGCGCCCTCAGAGCCAGAAGAGAAGTGGGTCGGGCAACAGTGGGGATGAGGCCTACTGCCGCCAGCGAGCCGCTGGTGGGCCCTCCCCCGCCCGAAGACGGGACCTCCAGGAGGAGCTCGTCAGGGTCCTCGGCAAGGCCGTCACGGAGCTGGACCTCGCTTGGAACGCCCCGGACGAGCCTGTGAAAAGTAAGTTGGACTCGTTGTTCTTACAGTCGAGCCGCCGCCAGGCCGCATCGAGGAGGTGAAGTCGTGGGCTGCACCCCAATCGGCACGCACCCACTCTGCCATGCAGGCCATGTTCGCGCACGTGGACGGGGCGGAAGCCCACGGATATGTGCGCATGCCCCCCGTCGAGGAGACCGTTGCCGGCAAGGCCATGGATGGATTGATGGATGCTGTAAGGTCATGGATGGATGGATGCTGTAAGGTCATGGATGGATGGATGCTATAAGATCATGGATGGATGGATGCTGTAAGGTCATGGATGGATGGATGCTGTAAGATCATGGATGGATGGATGCTGTAAGGTCATGGATGGATGGATGCTATAAGATCATGGATGGATGGATGCTGTAAGGTCATGGATGGATGGATGCTATAAGATCATGGATGGATGGATGCTGTAAGGTCATGGATGGATGGATGCTATAAGATCATGGATGGATGGATGCTGTAAGGTCATGGATGGATGGATGCTATAAGATCATGGATGGATGGATGCTGTAAGGTCATGGATGGATGGATGCTATAAGATCATGGATGGATGGATGCTGTAAGGTCATGGATGGATGGATGCTGTAAGATCATGGATGGATGGATGGTGTAAGGTCATGGATGGATGGATGGACGGACGCTGTAAGATCATGGATGGATGGATGGATGGACGGACGGACGCTGTAAGGTCATGGATGGATGGATGCTGTAAGGTCATGAATGCTGTAAGATCATGGATGATAGATGCTGTAAGGTCATGAATGCTGTAAGGTCATGGATGGATGGATGCTGTAAGGTCATGAATGCTGTAAGGTCATGGATGGATGGATGCTGAAAGGTCATGAATGCTGTAAGGTCATGGATGGATGGATGGATGTTGTAAGTTCATGAATGCTGTAAGATCATGGATGGATGGATTGATGGATGCTGTAAGGTCATGGATGGATGCTGTAAGATCATGGATGGATGGATTGATGGATGCTGTAAGGTCATGGATGGATAGATGCTGTAAGGTCATGAATGCTGTAAGGTCATGGATGGATGGATGCTGTAAAATCATGGATGGATAGATGCTGTAAGGTCATGGATGGATAGATTCTGTAAGGTCATGAATGCTGTAAGGTCATGGATGGATGCTGTAAGATCATGGATGATGGATGGATGCTGTAAGATCATGGATGCTGTAAGATCATGGATGGATGGATGCTGTAAGATCATGGATGGATGGATGGATGCTGTAAGATCATGGATGCTGTAAGATCATGGATGGATGGATGCTGTAAGGTCATGAATGCTGTAAGGTCATGGATGGATGGATGCTGTAAGGTCATGAATGCTGTAAGGTCATGGATGGATGGATGCTGTAAGGTCATGGATGCTGTAAGATCATGGATGGATAGATGCTGTAAGGTCATGGATGGATAGATGCTGTAAGGTCATGAATGCTGTAAGGTCATGGATGGATGGATGCTGTAAGATCATGGATGCTGTAAGGTCATGAATGCTGTAAGGTCATGGATGGATGGATGCTGTAAGGTCATGGATGGATAGATGCTGTAAGGTCATGGATGGATGGATGCTGTAAGGTCATGAATGCTGTAAGATCATGGATGGATGGATGGATGGATGCTGTAAGATCATGGATGATGGATGCTGTAAGGTCATGGATGGATGGATGGATGCTGTAAGGTCATGGATGGATAGATGCTGTAAGGTCATGGATGGATGGATGCTGTAAGGTCATGGATGGATAGATGCTGTAAGGTCATGGATGGATGGATGGATGCTGTAAGGTCATGGATGGATAGATGCTGTAAGGTCATGGATGGATAGATGCTGTAAGGTCATGGATGGATAGATGCTGTAAGGTCATGGATGGATAGATGCTGTAAGGTCATGGATGGATAGATGCTGTAAGGTCATGGATGGATAGATGCTGTAAGGTCATGGATGGATTGATGCTGTAAGGTCATGGATGGATAGATGCTGTAAGGTCATGGATGGATGGATGCTGTAAGGTCATGAATGCTGTAAGATCATGGATGGATGGATGGATGGATGCTGTAAGATCATGGATGATGGATGCTGTAAGGTCATGGATGGATGGATGCTGTAAGGTCACGGATGGATAAATGCTGTAAGGTCATGGATGGATAGATGCTGTAAGGTCATGAATGCTGTAAGATCATGGATGGATGGATGCTGTAAGATCATGGATGATGGATGCTGTAAGGTCATGGATGATGGATGCTGTAAGATCATGGATGATGGATGCTGTAAGATCATGGATGATGGATGCTGTAAGATCATGAATGGATGGATGCTGTAAGGTCATGGATGGATGTATGCTGTAAGATCATGGATGGATGGATGCTGTAAGATCATGGATGGATGGATGCTGTAAGATCATGGATGGATGGATGCTGTAAGATCATGGATGGATAGATGCTGTAAGGTCATGGATGGATGGATAGATGCTGTAAGGTCATGGATGGATGGATGGATGCTGTAAGGTCATGGATGCTGTAAGATCATGGATGGATGGATGCTGTAAGGTCATGAATGCTGTAAGATCATGGATGGATAGATGCTGTAAGGTCATGGATGGATGGATGCTGTAAGGTCATGGATGGATGGATGCTGTAAGATCATGGATGGATGGATGCTGTAAGGTCATGAATGCTGTAAGATCATGGATGGATAGATGCTGTAAGGTCATGGATGGATAGATGCTGTAAGGTCATGGATGGATGGATGCTGTAAGGTCATGAATGCTGTAAGATCATGGATGGATAGATGCTGTAAGGTCATGGATGGATGGATGCTGTAAGGTCATGGATGGATGGATAGATGCTGTAAGGTCATGGATGGATGGATGCTGTAAGGTCATGGATGGATGGATGGATGCTGTAAGGTCATGGATGGATAGATGCTGTAAGGTCATGGATGGATGGATGCTGTAAGATCATGGATGGATGGATGCTGTAAGGTCATGGATGGATGGATGCTGTAAGGTCATGGATGGATGGATGCTGTAAGGTCATGGATGGATAGATGCTGTAAGGTCATGGATGGATGGATGCTGTAAGGTCATGAATGGATGGATGCTGTAAGGTCATGGATGGATGGATGCTGTAAGGTCATGGATGGATAGATGCTGTAAGGTCATGGATGGATAGATGCTGTAAGGTCATGGATGGATGGATAGATGCTGTAAGGTCATGGATGGATGGATGGATGCTGTAAGGTCATGGATGCTGTAAGATCATGGATGGATGGATGCTGTAAGGTCATGAATGCTGTAAGATCATGGATGGATAGATGCTGTAAGATCATGGATGGATGGATGCTGTAAGGTCATGAATGCTGTAAGATCATGGATGGATGGATGCTGTAAGGTCATGGATGCTGTAAGGTCATGAATGCTGTAAGATCATGGATGGATAGATGCTGTAAGATCATGGATGGATGGATGCTGTAAGGTCATGGATGCTGTAAGATCATGGATGGATGGATGCTGTAAGGTCATGAATGCTGTAAGATCATGGATGGATAGATGCTGTAAGATCATGGATGGATGGATGCTGTAAGGTCATGAATGCTGTAAGGTCATGGATGGATAGATGCTGTAAGGTCATGGATGGATAGATGCTGTAAGGTCATGGATGGATTGATGCTGTAAGGTCATGGATGGATAGATGCTGTAAGGTCATGGATGGATGGATGCTGTAAGGTCATGAATGCTGTAAGATCATGGATGGATGGATGGATGGATGCTGTAAGATCATGGATGATGGATGCTGTAAGGTCATGGATGGATGGATGCTGTAAGGTCACGGATGGATAAATGCTGTAAGGTCATGGATGGATAGATGCTGTAAGGTCATGAATGCTGTAAGATCATGGATGGATGGATGCTGTAAGATCATGGATGATGGATGCTGTAAGGTCATGGATGATGGATGCTGTAAGATCATGGATGATGGATGCTGTAAGATCATGGATGATGGATGCTGTAAGATCATGAATGGATGGATGCTGTAAGGTCATGGATGGATGTATGCTGTAAGATCATGGATGGATGGATGCTGTAAGATCATGGATGGATGGATGCTGTAAGATCATGGATGGATGGATGCTGTAAGATCATGGATGGATAGATGCTGTAAGGTCATGGATGGATGGATAGATGCTGTAAGGTCATGGATGGATGGATGGATGCTGTAAGGTCATGGATGCTGTAAGATCATGGATGGATGGATGCTGTAAGGTCATGAATGCTGTAAGATCATGGATGGATAGATGCTGTAAGGTCATGGATGGATGGATGCTGTAAGGTCATGGATGGATGGATGCTGTAAGATCATGGATGGATGGATGCTGTAAGGTCATGAATGCTGTAAGATCATGGATGGATAGATGCTGTAAGGTCATGGATGGATAGATGCTGTAAGGTCATGGATGGATGGATGCTGTAAGGTCATGAATGCTGTAAGATCATGGATGGATGGATGCTGTAAGGTCATGAATGCTGTAAGATCATGGATGGATAGATGCTGTAAGGTCATGGATGGATGGATGCTGTAAGGTCATGGATGGATGGATAGATGCTGTAAGGTCATGGATGGATGGATGCTGTAAGGTCATGGATGGATGGATGGATGCTGTAAGATCATGGATGGATAGATGCTGTAAGGTCATGGATGGATGGATGCTGTAAGATCATGGATGGATGGATGCTGTAAGGTCATGGATGGATGGATGCTGTAAGGTCATGGATGGATGGATGCTGTAAGGTCATGGATGGATAGATGCTGTAAGGTCATGGATGGATGGATGCTGTAAGGTCATGAATGGATGGATGCTGTAAGGTCATGGATGGATGGATGCTGTAAGGTCATGGATGGATAGATGCTGTAAGGTCATGGATGGATAGATGCTGTAAGGTCATGGATGGATGGATAGATGCTGTAAGGTCATGGATGGATGGATGGATGCTGTAAGGTCATGGATGCTGTAAGATCATGGATGGATGGATGCTGTAAGGTCATGAATGCTGTAAGATCATGGATGGATAGATGCTGTAAGATCATGGATGGATGGATGCTGTAAGGTCATGAATGCTGTAAGATCATGGATGGATGGATGCTGTAAGATCATGGATGGATAGATGCTGTAAGGTCATGGATGGATGGATGCTGTAAGGTCATGGATGGATGGATGCTGTAAGGTCATGGATGGATAGATGCTGTAAGGTCATGGATGGATGGATGCTGTAAGGTCATGGATGGATGGATGCTGTAAGGTCATGGATGGATGGATGGATGGTGTAAGGTCATGAATGCTGTAAGATCATGGATGCTGTAAGATCATGGATGGATAGATGCTGTAAGGTCATGAATACTGTAAGGTCATGGATGGATGGATGCTGTAAGGTCATGGATGGATGGATGCTGTAAGGTCATGGATGGATGGATGCTGTAAGGTCATGGATGGATAGATGCTGTAAGGTCATGGATGGATGGATGCTATAAGGTCATGGATGGATGGATGCTGTAAGGTCATGGATGGATGGATGGATGGTGTAAGGTCATGAATGCTGTAAGATCATGGATGCTGTAAGATCATGGATGGATAGATGCTGTAAGGTCATGAATACTGTAAGGTCATGGATGGATAGATGCTGTAAGGTCATGGATGGATGGATGCTGTAAGGTCATGGATGGATAGATGCTGTAAGGTCATGGATGGATGGATGCTGTAAGGTGATGCTGTAAGGTCATGGATGGATGGATGCTGTAAGGTCATGGATGGATGGATGCTGTAAGGTCATGAATGCTGTAAGATCATGGATGGATAGATGCTGTAAGGTCATGGATGGATGGATGCTGTAAGGTGATGCTGTAAGGTCATGGATGGATGGATGCTATAAGATAATGGATGGATGGATAAATTTGGCATAACTGTCTTCTTCTGATCACATTATTATAGATTAGCATTAGCATTAGCATGTGAGCTTGTGCACTAAGAATACAGTAAAGGTTTGATCACAGCTCCACCTATAGACCAAACCTGTGCATAACCTTCAGTGTTTGCCATTACACACACCTTACTGGCCTTTGTGCTTTAATGCAATGTTCCATATCTCTCCTCCTCTCAGGAATCCTGCAGAAAATCATCAATTCATTTAAAAAAAGAAGAAAAAAAAAGATAAACAACGTAAGATCGTCTCAAACTGCTTTTATTACATCTTAAATAACAGTACATTTTAATATAGTTTCTATCTTGCATCCAGCTTTCTGTTGTACACTGACTTTAAAATTAAATACAAAAGATGGATAAGGGAACGGGGGGATGGGGGGGGGGGGTTATCCGTATGGAGAGAGGAGGACAGGGAAGAGAAGAGAGGGAGAAAGAAAAGCAAATTTAGTTCTTTTTTTAGTCTTTTATTTGTCTTGCCGACTCCAGGCCTAACGCACAACGACAGCACTTTTTTGTTTTTGTACAGAATGTTGCAGAGAAATAACAGAATGGAAGAAATGCCACTACAGCGAAGGAAAGAGCTTTTCTTGATACATGTCGAGAGGAAACGACCAACTCCTGCCGTTCAGATGCTGCGTTACTGTTTTCCTTTTTTATTAAAGAACAGAAAACCTGTTTGTTACAAAATGTCTCTAGCACTGTCTTTGTATCTGAAATTTTTCTTTTGCTACAGAGAGAGAGAGATTTCTTTGTTCTAGTTATTTGAGAGTGTGTTTTTTTTGTACAGGGTCAGTGTGTGCGTGTGTGTGTGTGTGTGTGTGTGTGTGGGGATTCACAAACTCTCCATGGACAGAACAACTCACCATTCATTTGTGTGATCAACATGTTTGCTTCTCTGAAGTGCATAGCTTTGAAAGTTAAACTAAGTTGTGTATGCACAGAGTAGCAAAAGAAAAAAGTAAAATAAATACTGTGGTGATCTATTAAACAGGTTATTAAAAAAAAAGAAAAAGAAAACATCAAGGACTTAGTTCCATATGCACCTCTTTTAAGCAATTCTACAGCATGCGATTCTACGAGTTTCCCACCCATGGCAGACAACCAAAATAAGAGTTTTTTTTTTTAAAGATTTTTTAACTTAAAAAGTTTTCAATATCATTATTTTCAAACATTGATTTATACAACATGTCATTCACAGAGTAGTAACTGTTTTCCAAGCACAAAACGGGCACCTCTGTCGAAACCGAACAAAAAAAATAATGAAGAACCGCCCACCCCTCCTTCAACATCCTCCACATCAAAGAGAGAAAAAGAGAAAAGAAATTTATTAAAATGATTGGTTAATCTTCACTGAATTACTCGTCATTTTCCACACACACAAAAAAAAGCATGAGCGGAAGAATGGTTAAAATTGACATGGTTTCATCTTCGGAAATCAAGCGTTCGTCATCGTGAACAGCACGTGCTTGGTTAGTTAACGTTTTGGAAAAATTTTATTACTTGTGCAAACAAAAAAATTGCAAGTAGACCAAAAAAAAAAAAAAAAAAAAAAAAAAATCAAATTTCCCGGGATTAAATATACAGGCCTGATAGCAGCTAATGGACCCCTGATCAAATCCTTTTACGTAAAGACGGATTTTGACAGTTTTAACTACCAATTTGATCCCACAATATTTAAAAACTGGAAGAGAAAAGCACATCTGCGATCCTGACTGGGGGAAAGAGGTCCAAAGACGGCCCATAAAGCTATCGAGCGCACGTTTCGGTTAGGAACGCCCGCCTGCTTTCACGCTAAGAGAGAGATGACGTTAGCATAATGACATAGCAGTGGAATGAGTGTCTTTACGTTCTCAGAAATGGTCCCAGAAGGATTTGCACAATTAGCAACTTTTATCCCCTTGCCCACTACAATCTAGCTGAGTGTAACAATTGTGCTCTTTTTTTTTTTTTCTTTTCTTTTCCAAAGGAGAGATTTTTGCTCTTTTGCCGTGTATAGATGTTGGGGGTCAGTTCTGTTGTGTTTGAGAAGGAGAGAGGAGAATAAAATCGAACATTTTCATTTTGGAATGGTCTTCCAGTCAACCTTAGAGTCCGGATGCGGTCTGGGAAGGAAAGGAAAGGAAACATTTACTTACAATCAAATTCACAACTTAAGACTTTTCTTTTTTTACTACAGTACACTTGATGAAACAGACTGGATTAACACTGATTATCAGAGACTCAAAGCATTTGAATAAATGCTTTATTCAACACACACACACACACACACACACACACACACACACACACACACAGTATTGAGTGGTTCATGTTCTGATATATCAATGCATATGAATCGACTGTATATGCGTTCCTACTCCCACTCATTCAGACAGAGGACATCTACAACATATTACAACAAACACCTTAAGTAAACATTGTCATAATTCATCAACAGTAGGATCATAAGCGACAGCTTGGCATAAATGCATGGTTTTCATTTACTGCGCGCCACATTTATTAAAGACGCCCTGTTCTGCTCTTTATCAAACTCTTGATGTTGTTTCAGGCTCTACTAGAACAGGTTTTCCTGCTTGAATGTTGATTATTCTCCTCATATTCTCCATTGTTGCGGCTCCTCTCTTCCCAGTCTGTCAGTAACGCTCTGTTTACTTCCTGTCTCTATGAAGCCCCTCCTTCTGAAAAGCACACTGTGCTCTGATTGGTCAGCTGGAGCAGTGTGTTGTGATTGGTCGAGTGCTTTGAGTGTGTTTGGGAAAGCCCCGCCCCTTACCATAACCGCCAGTTTAACACACTACTGACTAACTCAACCAGGCCCCGCCCCCTTTATTCTGCGTATGAATTATTATAATGAGGAATATTGTGACGTGTTCCCGGAGGAAACTCAAGACTACACTGGAGGCGTTTCAGGAGTTCAGAAACACTGACACTGATATAGAGAAGAACGTTTTCATGCTCAAACACACTAAAGACAATCACTGGTCCTCAATTTATTGCCTTTTGATGTTAATAATCAAATTAGGTTATATCTTGATTTCCTGTTTTTTAGCCCTAAATTGAAGACATCTCAAACAATTCTGACTTCTCTTACACCAGTAAAGGCTTTTAATTAGATGGAACTGAATTGATGTTTTTCATGATCAGCTGATCATCTCTGTAACAGCAGAGGGCAGTAGAGATGTGTGTGTGTGTGTGTGTGTGTGTGTGTGTGTGTGTGTGTGTGTGCTGATAATGGAGACTTGATTTTCTAAAGCATCATTACAGCCATTTATTTGCAAATCTGACATCACTGGAGCCTTAAAGAATGACCCGGCTCCTCCTCAGAGGACATCGACAGGGTTTCTGATGCTGATTCTGGTCTTCACAAACGAATGTTTGCTAGTTTTACGTCATAAAGAGCAGTGAAGGATTGAGTGTGGAAAGGCAAAGCTTGTGTTTACTCCTGAACCCTGTCGCCTGCTCACTGAGATGTGATCCGTTTACCTTGCGGCTTTAATTCCAGATCTTCAGGAAACTATCCCAGGAGCCAGTAGCCACAGCCATCCCATCATCAGTGACGCCCAAGCAGCTGACGCGGTTATCATGACCCGCCAAAACCCCTGCAAACACACAACATGAACACGTCACTTACTGGAACACACACATCTGACGGGTTTCTCCCACATCTTCACACTCATTTCACATCAAAGGATGAAACTCTCATGATGATGCTTGGATTATAAAACAATGTCATGCATAAATACACTACCGGCTAAACCATTTCTTCTTCTCACCAAGAAATGCAACTATATTATTGCTCAGCTCTTTATATAAAATTTATATTTAATATATAAGTATTAAATGTATAAGTATACAGTATACTCGTGCAGGGCGATATATACACTGGCGGTCAAAATAATGAAATAATTACGATGTTTTCTTCATGTTTTTGAAAGAGTCTGTTCTGCTCACCAAGGCTGCATTTATTTGATCAAAAATTCAGTAAAAATGGTGAAATATTATTACAATGTAAACCAGCTGTTTTACAGAAATCATTGTAATATGATGATTTGATGCTCAAGAAACATTTATGATTATTATCAGTGTTGAAATCAGTTGTGCTGCTTCATATTTTTGTGGAAAACATGATACATTTTTCAGGAGTCTTGGATGAATACAGTTCACAGTTTCCTCAAAAATCTTAAGCAGCACAACTGTATACTGTAACTAAGTTTAATATATTAATTTAACTTATGAATAAGACTTTCTGCTCTGATTTCAGACCTTTTTAAGGCCTTCATTTGTGTAAGGGCTAATTAAGACTTTTTAAGAGTGAATTAAGACTTTTTAAGGCCTTCAATTGTGTAAGAGTGAATTAAGACTTTTTAAGGGTGAATTAAGACATTCTAAGGATGTATTAAGACTTTTTACGGACAAATTAAGACTTTTTAAGAGTGAATTAAGACTTTTTACAGACAAATTAAGATTTTTTAAGGACGAATTAAGACTTTTTAAGGACGAATTAAGACTTTTTAAGGCCTTCAATCGTGTAAGAGTGAATTAAGACTTTTTAAGGCCTTCAATCGTGTAAGAGTGAATTAAGACTTTTTAAGGGTGAATTAATACTTTTTACGGACATTAAGACTTTTTAAGGGTGAATTAAGACTTTTTACGGACAAATTAAGACTTTTTAAGAGTAAATTAAGACATTTTAAGGGTGTATTAAGACTTTTTAAGGGCGAATTAATACTTTTTAAGGGTGAATTAAGACTTTTTAAGGGCTTCAATTGTGTAAGAGTGAATTAAGACTTTAAGGGTGAATTAAGACATTTTAAGGGTGAATTAAGACTTTTTAAGGGCTTCAATTGTGTAAGAGTGAATTAAGACTTTAAGAGTGAATTGAGACATTTTAAGGGTGAATTAAGACTTTTTAAGGGCTTCAATTGTGTAAGAGTGAATTAAGACTTTAAGGGTGAATTAAGACTTTTCAAGACCTTTTTAAGACCCTAATTGGCTTCATCATCATCTTAAGTAATTCTAAAGTTGGGTTGTCCGTGCATTAGGATCCGTGCAGAACCTCTCTCACACTGACCTGCGCGGTCGGCTTTGAGAGCATCCCACACGTTGCAGTTGAAATCGTCGTAGCCGGCGAGCAGCAGGCGTCCGCTTTTGGAAAAGGCCACGGAGGTGATCCCACAGATGATGTTGTCGTGAGAATAAACCATCAGCTCCTGATCGGCACGCAGGTCAAACAGCCTGCAGGTGGCGTCGTCCGAGCCCGTGGCGAATGCATTTCCGTTGGGGAAAAACTGAGAGGAGAAAACCAGGTTACTAACATCACGTGAAACGTGTGTGTGTGTGTGTGTGTGTGTGTGTGTGTATTTCAGCGAGTGCACACGGGAGCCGCTTACACAGATAGCGTTGATGTCGGACTCGTGGCCGGTGAAGGTTTGTCTGCACATGCCTTCTCTGACGTCCCACAGCTTAGCAGAGGCGTCACACGCGCCCGACACAAACAGACGGGTGTCTGGGGCCAGAGACAGTGACATCACATCACCGGTGTGACCTGCGAACGTGGTCGTCTGCTGCCCGGTCTCGATGTCCCACAGAGCACTGAAACGAGCAACACACAAACCAACGCATGAACACTGTTCCAGTCTTTGTTATTAGTATTGTGAAATAAGCTAATAACAATCAAATTGCACCTTTCAATACGGTTTTATATGATTTCTTTTTTTTTTAATATGGAAGCTTGTTTCTGCCACGGAATTTAAATTGGTGATCTTTACAGTGACACAACAACAGCCGAAATGCATTATTTTCCTGTTATCTCTGTAAAGCTGCTTCGAAACAATCTGTATTGTATAAAGCTCTGTATAAATAAAAGTGACTTGAATTCACTCGCAATTGCGAAACAAAGTCTCAATTACTTTTTTAGTTTAGATAAAAACAAAAAATTGTAAGATATATAATAAGAATTGAGAAATAAAGACAGAATTGTGGCAAACTCCCGATTGCGAGGGGGAAAATCAGAATTGAGAGTTATAAAGTCGATACTACAAGACATAAACTTGCAATTGTAAGGACAAAAGGTATTTTTTTTATTCCATGATGGAAACAAGCTTCCAGTTTTCAAATATTTATTTCCATTTATGATTATTTGTCTTGTAATATGGCCTGTTGACAGATCTGATCCTGCAAAATAACTGAATGCTACTATAAGATTAAAAACAGCTCTTCTGAAACAAAGCAGGCGAATTTACAAGAACATCAGTTTCAACCTATAGTCTCTATATATGCACTGGCCGAACATATATTCAAGTGTGTGATCAGCGACAACTCCATAGATGAACTATAATGCTGATAATCATGAGTGTTTCAGTCTAAAGCAGTGCCCACACTCACCAGGTGGTGTCGCCAGAGCTGGTGACGATCTGGTTATCATCCAGAAAACGGCAGCAGGACAGATAGCCTGAGTAAAGACAGCAGTTCAACATCAGGAAGGAGAGCAGAACACCACACACACACACACACACACACACACACACACACACACAAACACTGAGGCTCGATAGTGTGAGAACGGTTACCTGTGTGTCCAGCCAACTCACGGCTGACACGCACGTTCCCCTCGCGGGTCTTGAGGTTGTAGATGGAGCAGATGTTGTCCAAGCCTCCGCAGGCCACGTAGTTCCCAGACGGGGCGTAAGCACAGGTCATCACCCACGAGGAGCGCAGGGGAATAGCGTGCACCTACACACCAACACGTCAAACAGATTTAGCTTTCATGGGAGACGTTGAATCTCGTGGTTCTGAATCTGCATCTGTCAACATTTGAAGTGGATCAAAACCGTTCATCAGTTTTTTGATCCACTTCAAATGTTGACGACTGTAGTTGACAGATAAGATTAATGAGACTGTAAGAACAGGTTTGCCGGCTCTACTTGTGTCATTGCACAATCATCACATGAACGAACGGAATTTCGATCGTGGTTCTGATTCCTCCAAGCAATTCTGGTTCCTTTCATGTTTCTTCTAGAAGCTATGAGGAAGAAATATTTGAAGGCAATGCAAATCAGTTCTGCTAAACACTGAGATCACGCCCCCATTTAAAAGTTGCCAATAGATACTGAAATGATAAAAATAAAATGCCAGCCTTTCTATAGCTCTGACACAACTGCCTGCTGATGTGTGTGTGTCTAAGGCTTCCTTTTACACTGTATTTCTCAAAGCAGTGATCATCGTAGCCAATCATTGAGCGCATGAATTGACCAAAATCTGTTGATTATAACCAAAGTACAGCGGTTGGACAATGAAACTGAAACACCTGGTTTTACACCACAATCATTTATCACGCACCGTGTCCTAACTACATGCGCCGCACGATAAAAGGTTATTTTCCATGTTAATCAGAGTGTTTGTCCTATCCAGCCGCGACGGCGACACGCGACAATTCGATTTTAGAAACGGTTTCTATTTTTCTGCACGTCGCGCTGGAACAACAAACACAAAGTGTGGCGATGATAATCTCAGGAACTGTTTATGTGCTTTATTTAATGTTTAAAGCATGTAATGTGACTCTGAATATCATTTAGTGCTCCAGCTTTGTAGCTGTAAAAGCAATAATGGATAATTCACCTCAGATCCTGAAATTAAACAAATGGAAACAAGAACGTTCAAACTGTGAACAAACAAGTGTATTCTTTGACAAAGATTGTTTTAGTAACTCAGTAGCCTGTGTGTTTTAATAATGTTTAAATGGTGTAATATTTGTAAATTTGATTATGTAACTACT